>NC_135503.1:62570124-62827624 GCF_052857255.1 Amblyomma americanum | reverse complement strand
AGCTGTGTATAAACGTGAAAGCGTTGATGACTGATGCCACGACTAGCTGACAAGAACAGAGCTAAAATATGAGCTACAATCTGTTCTTTGAGCCAACCTTTATAACGTTTAGATATGAGAGTGGTTTTGCAGGTGGTATTTCGTTGCATTGCAGGGAGCTTAGTCGAACTGCAGCCTCCTTCTGATGCAAAAACTAGTATCACTGCAAACACGCTTAGATGGTATACAAGATGTGATTGTTGAAGTCACGATTTTTGTGCTGTTTTATAAATTGTTCTGTACTTAAAGTAGGTTTACATAAACGAACATATTCTGGAGCTCTGGTCTTACAGTTTCACTCATTGTTGCGCATAAAATAAGCACGTATTACTGTGCGAGGAAGTGCAATATTGAGATTGAGCATTCTTAAATGACCGTTTTAACAATGTGCATAGTAATCCACACTTCGTTAAGGTGTCACATGCCGAGTGTTGGGCTGTCACCTGAACTGAAATAGTCTTGTGCTTCAGGATATCTCCCGCGTATCATCGTTTCAAGGTTATTTTTTTTTCTGCTCACCTCCATAGGTGAAACGGCTGTGCACGAGTACATAAGTTCACATTTTTAGTGAGTACTATTTGAGACTATTTAACGCTAATGCATAACTGCCATTCATAACACAGGATTCTGTAGCTGCAATTTTAGCTAGAAACATAATTATTCATACGTTATAACGCAAAACAGACCTTCACATTTAGACTAGTGTGCTTAGCTTGAGAGTGGTGCTTACCTCAAAAGCTGAAGGTGACCGATAGGAAAGGATACCACTTCCAAGCCGGCAGACCATAGAGTGACTACTTATACTGGTGAGATTACATGAGTTATCCACTCCACTGACGCGTACGGCAAGTGGCTCATTTCTGTTGAGAACTGCAAAGTGTTTTCCCTGAAAAAGAGCCATTACAACAGTGTAGCAACGCACGCCTTAGTAGCGGAAACATAAAAAGACGAAAAGGGTACTCTATACGTGACCAACATGACAGAGCTTTAGTAGACAGCACAATCAAGCACTAAGAAAAGACTCACTGACAGGACGAAATATTTAGATAACGGGCGCATAATTTTCACGGAAAAGTCAACTTTGGCAAGCCGCGAATTGTTGTCACAGTGCAATACTAGTAGCGACTAAACAGTCTTACTCACACGAATTCACCGGAATATATTGTCCGACGTTTCTCAGTTTCTTTCTAATGGCGCTATTCCATCAATATCATCGGCGACACGATGAAGATGGTATAATAAAGCATCGCCCCAAAAAGCGGACGTACGCCTCACCAGAGACGATAGAGAGGGCAGACACACCAAAAGAAATCCAGGTTTCGTAAAAGAAAAGATGGTAGAGACAAATCAGATAACCTGAGTTCGTACCGTGATTTCCACTGAAGGATCGCTGGGGTCAACGCCCTGCACTCCGGGGAAGGAGTAGAACACAGGCGGGGGCTGATAGACGAGCTTGAAGTGTCCTCCGTCGCCGTTCTGATCTAAAGGCAGGTGCAGCCCATCCATCTGAAAGCTGATCTGAGCCTCAATGTCGGAATCAGCTGCCTCCAACTCTCTATTGCTAGCCACGGAGAACTCCTTTAGTGGTGTACCAGGGCATATCATCTCCGTGCCATTTCTTCTCGGCTGGCATACCTGGGGCAAAAGCGGCACGCGTAACATTGTAATGGAGGGGTAGGGTAAATAAACATCTTGAGTAACAGTAAATGATTCGAGAAAGCCCATTGGCATTTCTTGAGTAACAGTAAATGATTCGAGAAAGCCCATTGGCAACCGTAGGTCATGTTCAAGATCTACATTCTGTTCGGAGAATTAGGACGGTATACGCGGTGGCTATGCTAATCCCTCGCTCTCGGCGACGTGATAAATTAAGTATAGTCACTGACGCAGGGTACGAATGTGTCTTTAAACGTTAACTACTGTCACTCATTACGACTTCATTACAACTGCTTCTAATGAGATCGCGACATCATAACGCACTCAAAAAAACATATGGTGATAGAACTGTCTTTGTAAAAAATTGGCAGTGGCATAACTCGGCCATGCCAGGATATAAGCAGCGAAAGCACGTAGCATCAGAATATACGTAGCGTATGTGTACCTCCACATAGCATATACGTAGCATAGCTCTGTTAGCCTTGCTTAATCTTGATCGCAAGTCCAGGTTTGTGTGGGGTTCTGGGTAGTTGTTGTCACGTGGTTCGTCATGCGGTTGTTCACACGGTGCGGTGCCACCACGGTGTGAATGTGAGTTCGTGGCCAATAGTGATTTCGCACTAAACAATAAACACTGACACTCCTTGCTTACTTTTTTCTTGTGGGCATATCGCAGCTTCAACTACACGTACACTATTACGACCTCCTTGTGGCCAAAGCGAACATGTGTGGAGGTCTGCAACAAAAACTTATAACGGAGTTCACGGAAATAACTCTTAGAATAACGTAATTTATTCTAAACATTTATAGGTGTACTTGTGGCTTGAAGTAATTGACTCTCACCTTCGTTAGGTATTCGTTCTGCTGGCCTGGGAAGGTCACACGGGTCACAATAATTGGCTTGGCGACGCTGTCCAGGTGGGCGCCCTTCACATAAACGGTGAAGTTTCGGCTGCAAGTCCAGGAGCGTCTCAGCACGCAGTAAAGGCCATTGCGTGTTAGTTTTTAAGCAGTACCTACCGGAAAGCGCCACCTCACACGCCACTCAAGCATCGTGCGCCAAAAGCAAGCTTTGTGCTATCAGCGTAGTACAAGTCGTTCCCTCAGAATGAAATTCAACCTCGAACAATGGCCCCAGCACAAGTCACTGACCTGCAGTGTTCTCGTCCTTTCGTTTTACTGTTCTGTTTTCGCCAGAATCGAGAAAACGATTTAATTTTTTTTCAGTTATTTCTGTGAGGCCAGAGAATAGCGTTGCTATTTACACAGTTTGTTCTCTTTGTCCTTTTGCAGCAGCATTGCCTCGTGGCCGCTTGAGCGTCGATTCTAAAATAATGACATACTAACTATGTTGCAAACGCTTTACCGTTTCTGTTTCTTCACCCCTAAAAAGGAAAAATAGTAAAACCCAGACATGGTGGAAGGCGCTGACTATTAGTTTAAAGTTTACTTAGAAAAAAATCAGATTTCCTCGCTTGAAAATTCAAAGCTAGCAAAAAAAAAAGCCAAGGTAGAAAGGCGAGGGCTAGCAAATGCCGTGATGACGCTAGTGAGCAAGCAGGTGAGCACGCAGGTGAGCACGCAGGTGAGTTGAGTGCGTTAAAGGGGTGTTACTAACTCGCGTTTAGTAAATCCGCTTTACTTCAATCGTTGTGTTCCAGATGCCAGTAATTCTTCGGCCCACAAAAGGAACATTCTTTAAAGCCACTTCTATATCGGCGCAAGATGTTCAGAATGTTACGATAACCAAGTTTCCATATCATTACCTGCATGGCGAGCGCACAGTTTAAATGCAGCCATTGGTTGATGCGAGATGGCGTAATGAAGAACACAAAATTATTTTTCTCCCTTGTCGAGTTCATCCACTGAAATTCTAGATCACACGGGTGTTTGTGCCTTTCAGCGCCCAAGAAATATTCTTCCGCGGTTCCATTTGATCTCACAACATCGTTTTCTGCAGCACGACAAATGAACCAATTCAGCGACGCTGCCGAATCGTATTTATTTACCTGCTCTAACGTTCGATGGTAGTGCCCTACTATATTGCGATACGAGCAGCGGTGTGGTGACGGGCCTCGTTCAGGATACAAAAAGTGACGCGCATCTGGCGCGGCGCAACCGTGATGCATGATACAGACATATTAGGTGGGCTTGTCATGACCCGTTAGAGGAAGAGAGCGGCAAACGCTGTTTGCAGAGGCGAGCGTCTCCATGCGAGACGTTCGTCACAAGCACTGTACTTAAACAAAAAAATTAAATGGAAAGGGCTCACAAGCATCAGCGTGATCGATTTCGGGCCTGTCTCTTTCCTGGGTAATGTTTGCTTCCGCACACCGCACAACATCTCGGAAGCAAGTGTTCCAAAATTTTATTGTTTTTGCTTGATTGAGCACAGCTAGACCTAGTGGCACTTGCCTGAAAATTGACCTCTTGGGTGCAGTGTCGGTGACGACGGGATCTGGCTTGAAGATGAACCTGTGTCTGAGATTGTTTTGTGAGTGGAAAGGAACCCTGACGCCATCTATCCTGAGAATGACTTCCTTCTCCTGGTCCACTAGATCTCGAGCCACAGCGTCCCGTGAACACTCCAGATGTGTGGAGTTCTTCCTGTCATAAGGATGCCAATCATTGTTCATGGTAATGTTCACTGTGAACAGTACTCTGAGTCACAATCATTTTCAAGGTTAAGGAGCTCTCCAGACTTAAGGCAATATTCATAGTTGGGCACGCCCACTTGGCTCAATGCACGAACTCTTTACCTCTAGAAAAGATAAAATTATGCTTCCAAGCTTCAATTTCAGTGCTAATATCAGCTGGGTTACGCTCTGCACAACTTTAGCAGTAATCCTCTAGCAGCATCTGGTGTTCTTCGCCGGCCATTGTGCCGTACAGCCTAGCTGTGAACCAGTGTCTTATGTCAAACAGAGCCATACTGTCGCAAAGAAATGAGCGCTCCTGGAAAACTATGCATGCCCCGAAAAAGGCGATTGCTGCAGACACTAATCCATATCTTACAATTACGAAGGCGTATCTTTCTACACGACGCTGGCCATATTGGTTCTGGGCAGTCGTTGTCAGTACTATACCCACCAAATAGTTTGTTGGCGGGTCAGAATGTACTGCCCTCGAAGCACCGCTGAAATATGTAAGAGCGTTGGCGATGCTCAAACACCCGCTATTACAACACTCCCATTTTGCTCGGATTAAATGTACTCTTCGTAAGAGTTCCATAAGGGTCGTCCGTTAGAGATGATCAAGTTTTACATTCTTTTACTTGGGTTAACGGCTAGGCTAACGAACGCCTCAGGCTTCACCTTTTCATTATTACGATGCAAACTTTAAAACATCTTAGCGACATTCCATGCTTGAAGGCTCTAGCTAGACCTTCGACAATTGTCGTAATCTGACGAAAGCTTCTCGTTCATGATTGGACTGCGCGAAAGAACGGGGACAGAGGCTGGAGACACGTACCCACAAAGAGCGCTCTGTGTGTGTACGTCTTTCTTATCTCGGTCCCTGTTCTTTCGCGCAGTTTAATCATGAGCGAGAAGCACCAATTAGACCGCCAGAAAACGTTTCTTTCCTAAAATGTTTCTGACATCTTTGGAACTTCCCTTCTATGCCAGTGCGGTTACCAGGTTTCCGTTAATATTATGGATATATTTATTTCCTTCCGCATCTGCTTATGACATTTACCTCTGCGTTCAGTTTCTTTGATGTTGTTTGTGACGTGCACGTCTGGTACTGGCATTTTAATTTGTTCTTGCATGCGGCGAAACAAAAAAAGTATTCTCTTTCATTTTTTTTGCTTCCCTCCTGCTGTAGGCCTAACGTGGCAGCGGTGAGCCTTCGTCAACCTGCGCTTTTCGTCCTCTCTATCACCTCGATGAAATACAATGTGTACGTATTCTTTTGGTATTTTTCCTAAAATTTTCTGTTGGTATTATAGTCACGTTATTATACCTGATAATTTTGGAGGTGTACTTAATATGCACTCGTAACAGTACATTTTCACAATATTATCTGCATGTGCACTATGATGAGCAGTTGAAGGGGCACACGTTTCTCCTGGCAGCAGTCAGCCAAGGTCACTTGGTTGCCATTCTTTACTGAATACCTTGTGCAGTCTGCAGCCGATAGCTCTATTGATAGCCGGCGGCTGGAGACCACGCTTGCGGAGATGAAAGAAAAAAATTGTGACTTTCACCTCCACAGGTGTGGCTTACAGCCGCCGCCTAATAGCAGAGCTACCGGCTTCGGTGGAGGAACACGTGTCCTGAGACTTTTGTCCCCGAGTGTACGTACTTTGATCACGGCATTCCATAAAAACAGTCTAAGGTGATTTATTTCCAATTTCGGAAGAATAAAGCTGTGCTGGAACAAAAATACTGTTAGTTACCTTTGTATGTGACATAAGAAAGCTGTACTGTAACAAAAATACCTTTAGTTACCTTTGTATGAGACATAAGAAAGCTGTACTGGAACCAAAATACCTTTAGTTACCTTTGTATGTGGCATAAAGCATCACCGATTTCCACAGCCGGCTGGTGCCCCACGTCTAGGTTATGGCCTCTAATAGTGATGTTCGTATTCCCAGACACTGGGCCATAGTTGGGGGTCACACCACTGTACCTCACGACCTAAGGGAAAAAAAGGGAAAGGTTGCATATATTCTGTAGTCTGGACCGCAGTCAGCACACGGTGAATAGTCCGGAAGGCTGAAATTGCTTTAAAAAACAAAATGTTTGCCTACAGCTCTCCATCCTGCATTATAGTCGAGCATGCCCAACTGCACATTGCTGCGACAATCCCGTGAAGGCCGCAGAGCGGTGAACTTTCTTCTTTTCTGAGGCGTCGTGTTTCTTCTTCTATACGCTTATGCTTCACTACCTCCCGGGATTTGGGCCGAAGCTCTTAGCTTTAAATGCACTAGGGACGACAGTCACCAACGGGAACATGCTCGTTATTTGCATTTTAAAGACAACTCGGGTGGGCAACTTTCTTTGAATTGAAGAGGGCAGGAAGCGCCAATAGGCACATGTTGCCCCAATCACCTCCGCAAACCCGAAAGGAGCGCAGTAAAGACTTTACCGCTCAAAAAAGAATTGTTAAAGAATCATAATGCACGGGACATGAATTATAGGGAACCTTGAAAATAGTAATACTATATATTCCGCGCCTGTAGACAGCCGTCCAGGCGAAAATCGGGTATCTCAAGCATACTTTGCCGACGGAGTGTATTGCGAAAATCACACAAAATGTTATCTTCCATCAATTCGCATCGCAGTGGAATGAAAAAAAGGATCAATAACAAGCAAATTCTTGTAAGGAAACACGCCCATAATGCTTCACAACATTGCCGTGAGAACAAAACTGGTAATCGCAAGTTTGTTTAAAATCGAAGCTAAAAATAATCCGCCATGCAGACGCAAAGAAGAATTGGAATGGAATTTCATAAGTCCTCTCTGGTGGGGCCTATTAATGGCAGCCAGCCGAGCCGGCATCTGCGTCCAAGTGTTTGGCATATCGTTGTTCAGGCGATAATTCCGGCTTTTGTTTTGATCTAATGAGAGTCCACCACAGTGAATGGGTGTTGTTGTGAAAGTTGCAAGGATTAAGCTCTGCTTATTAATTAATTGGTTGTGCACATTGTGACCTGAGCTTCCGAGGATAAAGTTGCATCTAGGACAACAACAAAAAAAAAAGGCCGCCACCGTCTGGAAGACGTTAAAGTAACCAGCGTTAGATGTTTGGTTTACGCATGCGCTCCCGCCACCTAGCGGAACGATGGCCACCTAGCACCATCTATCAGAGAAATTACGATGCACTTCTACCCATTGTCGAGTTGCACCAATTCAAGATACGCCCAAAACGGAATTTGCTTCGCATGTGGGGTCAATGTGGGCCCAGAATTCGGCTTGCGGTGCGATTTGATAACGCTTTAATTAGTAATTGAACGTATATAATGTTTTAACTATTATTTAATTGCGGTTTTATTTCTATAACACAACCCATAGGGTTTTATTTGCCCACCAAATTAGGTATACCATTGTCCCACAATGGGTGCCCGTTGTTGTCCGAGTACATATAGCGGAACAAATGCGTACACGCATAGCGGTCCCGTAACGGGACAGATTTCCTACCCGTTTTATGATAGAACCAATATTAATCGAAGCCATCTTGAATTCGAGAAACCGAAATTACGCCGCCATTTCGTCGCCTGACGTCATACTCACATAGTTCCACCTCTATCCACCATATTAGACCGTGCCGTCCATCACTGGCACGAGCAAGGTGGTTGTTTCTACAATGCTATTGTGGATGGCGCTACAAGTGTCAATGCGATATGCACTGTTTTCTAGTTGCAGCCACAAATCGTGCTTTGATCTTAGGTTGGTAGGAGACATCCCGAAATCTCGAAACGTGATGAGTAGTTGCTTCCACAGATGGCGCAGTGATCAAGGGTCGTACCTGACTCCATGAAATCTCGAAACGTGTTGAGTACGAGCTAACGCTCTTAAAAACGAAATCTTACTTTCGACAAAATATAACAAGCTGTTCTACTTTCAGAATATAGACCCACCATAGGGCTATAACTTTTTCATCATACGATACTTGAATGTCAACGAGTGTTACATAATAGAACAGTCATAGGAATTGCAGAAATGCAATTTTCTGTTTTTGCCTCCGCTTACCATGTATTCGAAGCCCGAAGTGATGACGTGACGGTCCAGAACGTTGTTCTTCTTCGAATCGCTCCTGTGTGTGTCGTTTACCGTTATAAATATGTCGACTTTGAACTTGTTCAGCCCACGAGAGCTTTTTTTCTCCCAATGACGTGTTTTGCACACAACGCTGAAAAAGGAATACAATGCTCCTTTACAGCTTTTTCTTGAAATAAAAAAAATTACGGAGCACTATTTGGGACCATACTTATGGGTTTTCAATGCGAAAGCCGTTTTTTATTTTATTTCATATTATTTTGATTATTTCGTAATTTTTATCTTCCTTTCTAATAAAAAAACGTACTAGCGACACCCCATGGACATATGCCACGTGACAATTGGCGCCCCGCCCGCGCTGCAGTGCTTCTCGCACTGCTGTGAGCGTTAATTCTCACGTGGTACGTCTCCACGAAGAGTCGCGGTTAAATGGAAGTCGCTTTATGCTCCCCGCAGGCGAATGGTTTTCGAATGGCGCAAGGTTTTGTCAAAATTTATTGAGCCACAGCGGTGGTGTTAATCGGGTTTCCGGAATTCTAAAAACTGATCTGGCTATTACAAATGCCGGCTAGAAATCTATTCTTGCTCTCAGAAACCTGTGGACAATAAAAAGTTACCTATTAAAATTTAGCCAATCACCTTCCTAGTCAAAACTGTCAAAACTGGAATTACTGCAATTACATCAAAACTGGAATTACTGTGCCCAATATTTATAAAGTAATGGAGGGCTTCCCTGAGACATCTGGCATACGCTTGCCTTTTGGAACTCCGCAGTACGAGGTGACAAATGCTTTCGCCAACAAGGATCTTAATGCTGCTGTAAGTCTCGTGGTCCGGTCCTCCTAAGTTGTCGCCCTCTATTGTTATAGGAGTGCCACCGTATATAGAGCCGTTCCTTGGATGCACCTGGAAAGGGTCACATTCAGTACTGGGACTAGGCCTCTCCCTTGAAGTCATAAAGTTCGCGTGCAGTTCTAAGGTGTTGAAAACATGCTTGAAGTTCAGTGCAAAATACTTAGTGTGTCTTCTGTGCCCGGTTAGAAAAAAGGAGCTCCACGAATTGCTTTTAAAATTTTGATGTTGAACGAGAGTTTTTTTTTAATACTGTTACGCGCCAGACTTATTTGTTATAGTTTTTCGAAAGCACACTTCGACACTTGTTTTCGTCCTCATGTCAGTTCTTCCACGAAAGTTGCTTGCGTGTTTCATACGAGCGATTCATCTTCACGTACGTGCCTCATTACCATTGTAAAACTTATTTTCCCATGATGCATTCATTGATGAGAAGACAACTGTTCACGTCGAAACAAGCCGATATTATGCACGATTATAACTCTCTGCTCAGCCCAAGAAACTGCTTAACAACGCGGCAGGCTCCGTATAACGCAAGAGGCGTAAAAAAGTTTAGCCCTGTAAGCAAAAACATCTGCTTTTGTTAGAGAAGCCTCCAAGAAGACTCTGGCAGACATGCGGCAGAATTACGCTGAAGTCTTAATAGGATAATATTTTACGCCTCTTATAAGCCTGGGTCTAGATGCTGGGCTTTCAAAGTTTCTGGCTGAAAGCGTTGGATAATGAAGAGGCGCAAGAAATGATACGCAGGCAGGTATACCTGGAGAAGTCCGTTTAGCTGCCTGATATGTAAATCGCAGAAATACCGACTTAGACTCAGGTTGTCACTACGCGCTTTTAGTGCCAAAATTCTAGATCTACTGAACGGCTTTATTCGCGACAACCTCAGAGCAGGGTGGCTATTAGGCCCTCTGTGCTGATAGAAAACAAGGATCCTTGTGTGAACTCGATGTAGTTCGGTAAGAATGCGCAAAACAAGCCGTATAGATGAGATACGAAAGTTTAGTGTTAGCGTTCTTTCATATCCTTAGGAAACGCACATAAGTGCAGAATTTTCGACTCTTCCGTTTATTTTGAGACACCTTGCGGTCTTCTCTGATTACAATCGCTAAAACAATTATGACCTCTGGAATATAAGGCGCATTCTACTACTAGTCACCAACTACCCCGCCACTCTCTATTATGCTAGGGTCTAATCAAGTTTGTGCGCCTTTTCTTCGGAAAATAAAAACTAAAACAAATATTGTTACAAGCTTACAAAACTACTATTTATTTTGCCTTTCTCAACATCTCGGAGAGAATTAACAGGCTGTTCTTTTGCGTTTTCGCGACAAAGAATGCGGACATGTTGACTGCTGCTCTTTGCTAATTATGACTCCTTGTTGTTTGCATCTGGCGGCGCGGTTGCGTCACTTCTTTAATTTTTGTTTTTTAGACATTAAAACCTAATATCGGTCCTTTATAAATACACCCTGCTTCCAAGCATCTTAACTGCTGTCACGTAAACATATACATATAGCCTTACAATAATCATGACGCAAAAATTCTGTGACATTGTCAATCATAGAAGAGTGACTGGCGTGGGGATCATTTCTCTGAAGCACACGGACTGCTGGCAAACAATGGGTTTCGATTACTGAAAACTCGGCGTACATGTTTCCGGCCAATGAGGTCCGACATCATCACTCACCTTGAGATATTTTAACTCTCTACTGATATGATCTAAAATTGTTTAGCAATCTGAACGTCGCTCTGGTATCATCTGATTATCTTTATGGATTTTTTTTGCAAATAATCTTTTTTTGCGTATTGACTCCATGGCCTCAGCAAAGTGCCATAGTTAGCTCTGTGAGCAAGCACGGTTCCTGTTACGCCCTATCAAAAACTTAAACCCACACACGTTAGCTACGGCTAGCTCAAAAATTGCAGACTAAATACAAATCCCATCTGTATTGTATTGACACAGCCTGCAAGCGGATATACTCGAGTGACCTTCCGAAAAAGGTAAATGAAAATCTTCTAGACGTGCATGATTTGTCCAGAAAATGCTATGCACGAATTATTCGAAGCGAGTGCAAGGGAAACGATGCGAAGGTAAAGGACACTCACATGGTAAACGGGTTTGGGGCAGCGATGAAGAGAAAAATTTTTGTTAAGCGGACATTCGTCGAAACGGGAGCACTGATCTCCGCACCAACCGCAGTCGAGCGGGTACTCTCGGCCTTGCCGACATTCCGGGCACCGTTCAATGCTGCAAGAGCCAACCGCATCCTGTACAACCTGCGCAGAGAAAAAAGAAGCAGTAATGTCCACTCTTCTCATTATGATTAATGCTAAAGCCTCAATTTCTCCCTTCGCATAGTCACGCAGATTTCTTCCTCCTCTCGATGCCGCTAGCATCTTTGTAGCTAAGCGACGTGTTTGTGTGAGCTTGTAATCGCGCACCTGATATGAACTAAATTTCTTGCAGGCATGGCAGTGAATTGACACTCATCGTTTGGGTAGTCCGTAAAGGTGCAAGCAAAAAATTGAGGGCTGTCTAGCTTTGGGTTAACCACGAATTATCGTGCGCTAGCACCATTAGCCCCGCTTTTGCATGCTTTTATCCTCACTTTCTCTGTTTTTGCGTGACCTGAACGGGCTTGCTTTGGTTGATATATCAGATGTAAGTTTGTGTAATATTGCGTCATTTTAGACTTGTACTCCGGTAGAATTCCTCATTCTCTACATTCGCACATCCCTGGGAGTCCTGATTCCGTTTCTGTCCCAAAGGTGCAGCGGGTAAGCTACGCGCCACAGTCCTGCGATGGGAGGTGCTGTCATCGGCGGGGCTTTTGAGACCTACCTTGTTCTTGAGGAATCTCTCGCGACTAATCATTAACTGAACTGCCACGGTGGTCAGTTCGCTCACAATCCAATGGGCAGCTTGTGATGACGTCACAACGTCATGTAACCAAGGTGGCCCATGATCTAGAAGCAGGCTTAGGACAGACAGACAACCACTTTTCAGTAGAGTGGAAGCGCTAGGGCACTAAAATAGAAACCCAGGAATCGTTCACTACAGGCTCGGGGAGTTAGTGACTACCATTATTCAGCCCAAATGCTGCATTTAACGACTAGTTTGATTATAAAGTGGCTTGTCTACTTTTTAAGTGACAGCATAAGTGACAGCATTAGAGCCTCAATGCAGCGAAAAGTGGTCTACGCACTGGGGGAAGAGAGTAAAGAAAACAAGAACTTCATAACTGAGGAGCGGGATCCGAACCCGTGGTTTCGCAAAAGAATCAGTTACACTGGCAGCTGCTTTAGACCACTACGCCATCGCCCACAGCTTTTCCTTAACCACAATACTGCTTATATTGAAAATATATTTTATTTACATTTAATAAATTACTTACAAAGCCCTTACGAAACGCCACGAAACACATTGCAAAAACACTGAGCAACGGAGCACTAGACGTGCGGTAAGGCTTAGCACGGAAAGAAGAGGGGGCCGCTGTGTTTCAAAGTCAGTCAGTTCATAGACTACCATCCGATTAACAGTCAGTTCGGAGATATCTTAACATCCTGCCTGTACGAACTGCCAAACTCTCGAACTGTGCTTGCAATGTCGTCGCCTCCGTCACGTACCCGCGTTCACTCGTGCTAAACTGCCAGTATCTCACGCTGTAGTTTGAAACCGTGGTCATCATCATCTTTCTTCCGTGAGTATGGAAGATTAATCATACGAGCATGCACCAAACTGCACGAAGTGATGGAAGATTAGAAGTAGTGATATTCATAACATGCAGTTCTACCGTATTCCTTGTTCTGAGTCTATTCTGTGCTTAGCACTTATTGTAACTGTCGCGGGAAATGCAGCAGGACTGTTTTCTAAGCATTCTTGGCGTACATAAGTTTTTGTACGCGGGCAAAACAACACGCTGACTCATTTCAGCTGTGCATGTAGACAACAGTGAAATGTTACAAGTGCAGGCACATGTATGCATGCAGTAACATTATGGCGCTCAACTAGTAACTGTCTCCGTTTTGTCTCACGTATTGTGCTCAAACAACACATAGGCACACGTACACGCACACAAACAACAATATAAGCATCTTGCCTTTCGTCTAATAATGCCTTAATCTCTTGTCTTATATGTTTATTGCTCAGTAATATCGCCAGAATTTGCCGACTAGAAAAAATAGCTCCAGTTTTAATACGACTGTTAGTGAGGATGAGGGAGGGCCGACGATGTGAGGGCGAGGAAATGCCAGCAAATTTTTCGAAATGAGGGTCAGGGAGGGCTGGATAACTTTTAAAAATGAGGGCGAGGGTGAATGAGGGCTATGGCTTGAAAAGTGAGGGTGAGGGAAGAAAATTAAATATTACGGCATTTGCCCACCTCGGGGCCAAACACACGTTGTTGGGACCCGTTTTGTAAGCAGCCCTGGCCAACAAATCGTTCGGCGACAGCATATAGAGAGCGTTTTTTCCACCCACGACGACAACAGCACCATCGGAAGGAGTATTATGGTAGATGATATATTGTACCGGCCGTTCTGTTGGTTCGAATGTTTCGATCCCAAAGCCAGCTTGAAAAAGTACTGCCATTAAAACCGCCAGGACTTCCATCAGTGTTGTTTGCAGATGCATCGTGGAGAGGTGGCATTGATGCTGATGGCTTCAATTGCTTTCCATTTACACAGCAAGTCATAACACCCTGATCGCGGCCGAAGAAGCCATGGCAGATCCTACGAGAAAGGACATGAAAAATAAATCTTTAGTGATATGAAAAGAAGGGCACTGCGCAGCGTTTTGTTTAGCCCTATCCTCATTCTAAGCATGTGCAACTGCTTAACGTCGCCTTAGCAGGGTGTGTCCGTGAGCGTGAGCTTATCATACTCGAATTATTGACGTTGCTTCCATTACAATTTTACAGTCGTCCACACACTCGTCTAGAGTGCTCGAGCGGCATGCTCTGCTTTTCTTTTCGTTTGTTGCAATCGCCGCTCCTAAGCGGACCCTGATAGAGCTTTTAAATATAATAGGTGTTAGAGACGACCCACGGGAATTTCCACGCATTATAAGGCCATGTTTCGAACCTTACGCCAGTCGTAAAACACACAAACTTTATCTCCGAAACGCCGTTTGAGCGTTCAAGGTAGTATGTGGACGACCGTACAGCCGCCCACAGAATTTTCTTTACCATAGCTGTGAATTAATAACAAGTAGCCAGTTTTTATTGAATATGCAATTCTAATATAGTCTGTAGTCAATGGTGTTATTTCCTATTAAACAAAAGGCTTGACGGGTGGCTGTGTGTGCGTGTGGCTGGATTTATAAATTCCGTACACTAAGCCTTTGACCCATACTACGGCGAGTATTAAAACTCGGAGCACCAACAACCCTGAAAGTATAGTAAAAAGCGTCTGAGGGAACGTGCCCACAGACCGCACACACCCGGGGGCACTGGCCTCAAGTAAATAGCTCCTGCCACCTCTCCTATTCATGCAGTCATCTGAACTGGACATGAGGGTCATACAAATCACCCCTGTATAAGCATGCAGAACCATGGTCTTAAAATAAAACGCTTATGATTCTGATTTTTGAATCATAAAGCTTCGAACACGACGCTGACGACCAAAGAACGGAATTCGTCATTCTTAGAAAGCTACGGGCACATTCGCGCAAGCGTGTATGCGCTTGCTTGCTGGTATGCTGGCATGTCATTAGGTAACAAAATACCCAAACTGAAAAGACCGTTGAGCTATGTATATGATTAAATTATCATCATGGCCAATAAGCAAGTTCCGTGTGAACATGATGGGAGGGACATAACCTCACGTTTTTTATCCTCTACCGAGCTATAATTGACTATGCAGTATAGATATGCGTCTATTACTTCACGACGTGTGCCTCTCAAAGTTACCTTGTGAACACGGCATTCCGATTGAGCTGGTAAACTAGTCCACATCCTTACTATGTTTCTGATTGAACATCCGCTATGCAAGCGATGTTTACAAGTAGTGATTGTAGCTTCCTACTTACCACGTTGTTCCGTCGGCATGTTCAGCAGGCACAGTTCGGTGTATCCAGCGCTGAGCGGCGGATCTTTAGTTCATTTAGGGCGCCGTCTCGACAAAGTGACACATACAGGTTGCTGTATCTGAAGAGGCTACCTACGCAGACAGATAACATAAAACCAGCGCTTTGTAGAGATTGGCAAATAAGCGATAAGGTGCGCGTTCTTTCTCAGAAGGGTTCTGTGTACTGCTTTCTAGTACTCCGTTCTGAAAACTGGAAAGGCTTACGTTTTAGGGCTGTGTCGAGTAGAATGATGCTTGTAATGGGTTTACAGGAATTAAAGTGCAAGCTTTCTGGCGAGTTGGTATAGCATTATCAGAACAGCGCAAAGAACTGGAACTGAAGGACACAGACAAAGCGGGCTTCACCAGTGCCCTGTCTGTGTCATCGGTACTATGGCTAACAGAATCCAAGAAAGAGAAAACTAACGATTTTGTCGGCTCATTGACAGTGCCATCGTTCCAAACAAAAATCACTTCATATAACATCTTGTCGTGAACTTTTCTCTGGTTGCTCTCACCGCTTTGCTTTTTTTTTTGTTCTGTATAGGCATTCTGTGTGTCCATATTTTCGGGGACATTTGTGCCTTCACCTCAAACTTGCGAGTGTAATTCTGCAACCTGCCGTTGGATTGTTTTCAGTACTTGGAGTGTTCCCCAGTGACCATTCATCTGACCGACATGTCAAGATCAGTTGCATACGTTTTTTATATTTATTTATTGAAACTGCAATATCTTTACAAGGCCTTAGCAGAGTGACCATGCAATATACAAGTAACAAATGTAGGAAATAATTAACCTAAGTGGAATATGTTTAACAAAAAAGAAATCGTGAACAACAGAATTGAAAAAATACAAGTATACATAGGAATGCGAGGATTTATTCCAGTGCAAACATGCAAGAAAATTAAGGATAAGTATAAAATAATTTCGTTGGTTTGTGTTACTGCATAATTAGTTAGCTTATTCCAATCGGTATTGTTCTGGAGAAATAGGAAAACTTACAGGAGTCAATTCGTGCGTTAATGGTGTTACCTTTGTAGTCTTTTTACAGGCGGTACAGGCACTTAGACGACGGCGGTTTTGGCATGCCAGAAATATGTCTCATGAGCCAAGTACGAAATGTTGCAGACTGACACGAACTTGGGGAATAAAATAAGAAACTATTTCCCCATTGGCCGTAGATACTTCTTCCTTCTTTATCGAAGCTGCGACTGTACCGATCACCATCATTATAATGATCATCCTTTTCAAAATTATTATTCATTATTATTTATAATAAGAAATGACATTACCATATCCAAACGTTCGTACATTTCCATAAGCACCGCCAGCACATCAGCGTGAATTGTTATACTATGCTTCAGTTTTTGCAACGTCGCCGACGTCCGGCAATTGTTTTTCGTTTTATTGTTTCCTACGATGGTAAAATGCATAATCTATATGGACACAAGGAATAAACCATAAAATTCTTTTAGTTTCTTTTATACTCAAATTAAGACCAACATCGTCAGGAAAGCGTGGAGAGCACGACCGAAAACTTGAGAACTTTTGTCGGAATGGAAGCCTGAAGAACAATACCTTTTAAAAATTCTAGCCATGAGCGGCATTTTAACCAAATTTTGCGCCGACAGAGTCGCTTCGCTTCTCGACGTCTTAAACACTAATCTGCATATTGCGCCTTTTTTAAGGCCAAAGCCTGTAATGGCTTATACTCGCGGCCACGAGCCTGTCCGTCCGATGTCACGTTATTCAGCAACTCAATAAGAAAAAAAGTTCTTGTGCAATGGGATTCGAACCAACATACCTTAGTTCCGCAGTGGAGCGTGTTAACGACTGCGCTACTTACTGCCAACGCATGCATAGTTCTCCTTGTTTAGGACGCTGGAGAGTGTTAGCGGAAAGGCGTCGATTCAGACGGATGCCACAAACCGCCCTCCAGTGTCTCCAGCATTTAATATTCACAAACAATTGTGTGCTTAACCAACATCTTACACACACATCAGTGACACAAGCAGCAGCACCACACTAAAGGCTTCCGCCTCACCGCACTTCAAGCCAAAAAAGTGCCCCTGAACGTTTTGTATCTTTATTAGCTTGAAGAAAAAGAACCCTCTCACGTGGCGTGTGTAGTAAATTGTCATCTTGCTCTTCTTTCATCCGTTCGTGCCGCGCTTTAACAAGCTTGGAGCCAGCAGTGTTCCAGTCGTGGCTGTGCAATTGTGCCAGGTTGAGTCTAGAGATAGCAGTGCTCGCCGCTGTCAGAAATGACAGCTTTAGTCCCTGCACTCACAGGTCAGAGGGCGCTCGAGGCAGCCAAACGCGTTGGTGGGCCCATTGGTGAGGGGTTGGTGATTCACGTTCAACAGCGAAAGCAACGAGTGATGCCGAGCCCGATGGCCACCACGAGAAGCAGAAGCGGCTGAGTGTGGCAGCACATACAAATACGCAAATGCGTTGAAGGAAGCTAAGCGCGCTGTGCAGATAAGAAAAAAATTATTGAATCGTACATTTCTCGTTATGAGATGACAGTGCGCTAGTATTGTCGCACCTTTGTTTCTGCATGCTTTCGTTTGGTATCGCTTTGCATCGTGTATGCATGGTAGAAGGTCCATGATATATGCCTCCTCAAAGCACTTTAACTGCTACAGCACGAACTTCTAGCGCAACCATTTGTGACCCTCTCCGCACATCTTGCAGACGCAAACTGAAGGATGCGCCATGGTTTTGTGAATGTCTCCGTGCCCAGCTGCAAAAATAGCGCCTGCGGTGTAAGCACAGCGCGACAGCCTGGATGTTTAGCACGTAAGATGAAACGCTGCTGCGATGGAAGACTGGCCCAAAGCAGCGGCCAGAGAAGCAGATCTGTCCGCACCAGAGCAGTTTTTAATCCCGCTCGCGACTGGTGGTTGAGCTTTATTTATTTATTTAAACAGGTTCACAACACTATTCACCCAGCCACACACATGACGGACACCAGCCTTTCTTCAAGGTGGGAATTCTAAAACTAGCGCCCAAAATGACTTAATGTAGAAGCTGCTCAAATCCCAAAACCAGCCTATGAGAACATGGGCGCTGCCTGGTTCGCTGATGAGACCCCGGAAAAGGCGGAGGCACATTCAGCAGAAAAAGTCCTGGCATGTACGTACCAGAGTGAGGCTGCCACCATGCTTAAGCCGTTTTATAACGCGCTATGCTTTTCCTGCGTGGCAAAACATGTTCACGACTAATTTCAGCGAAGACACAGACAACCAATGTGTTCTTGCTTTTCCCGCTTTTATCTTTATTCCCTACACGGCATTTTCTACTACAGCCTGTGTCTTCGTTTTTTTTTCTATGAAATTTAAGTCACTTGCAAATAACGTAGAAAAGGCACTAGGTTCGACTATGAATGTGTGATTATCAATTTTAAAGAAACTTTATAACACAAAGTAATGCTCAAAATGAAAACTCCAACATTTTGCTGCTCCCAACTATGCTTTTCCGAAGGCAGTGCGCTCTATGTATCGATCTACAGTTTGTCAGTTATATTTCCTGGAGAAAAATGAGTGCCGCGATCCACATTTTGCAATACCAGAAACACGTTTTCTTGTCTATAAAGCAGTTGTTCCACCTGTCTTGGAATGTACTGTAATCATCTAGGACGGATAAACACTGACTAAAATAATTCGAAAATGGCGGTGGGACATATCTGCATTTCTCCAACAAAGGATTTAAAAAAATACGGGGAAAGTGTAGGAGTGGGAAACACACGACACACCCTTTAACGTCCTATTACGCTCCTCGGAATATTTTTCAATTCTGCGTGTTGAGTTAATAGAGATCAGTTATTATACCAAAAAAAATTCAGTGTTCAGTTTTGGGTCAAGAGCATTTAGATTAATATAATAGGGGTGACATGACAAGCGATCCAATTTTTTCGTCCAACGTATCTTCTGCCTGCTCCTTTTATCCAGCATTTAAAGAAGCCCACGAAGTATGAAAAATAGCCACGTGATTGCGCTCTTGCGATACCGTATAGTATCCCTGCCAAACGGTTTGGTTTATGGTTTATGGAGGTTTAGCGTCCCGAAGCGACACTGGCTATGAGGGACGCCGTAGTGAAGGGCTCCCGAAATTTCGATCACGTGGGGTTCTTTAACGTGCACTGACATCGCACAGTACACAGGCCTCTAGAATTTCGCCTCAATCAAAATTCGACCGCCACGGCCGGGACCGAACCTGTGTCTTTCGGGCCAGCAGCCGAGCGCCATAGCCACTGAGCCAAATATTATGCAATACTACTGTTTTTTACAGCAAGCTATCGCATCTGAGGTAAGGATGCTCTGAGCACTACAATGGCCTATGTTCTACTGTGACTGAATATGTGCATAGATGGTGACTTCTGGAGTGGACTATGATGTGAACTGTGTGGATTGATTGTGTGCATAGATGGTGACTGCGGGATATAATTTGTGCTTTTATAAGAGACTGTGCGCTTAGCGGGGTAGATGCGGCATTGTGAATATCGAAGGGACGCTGCGGTGGAGCAATTGCCGGCAGACAAAGCAAGGCTAACCCCACCTGTAGCATTCAACACCTCAACCTCAATCAACCTCAACTTTGCACGTGGTACGCATTTCCTGCTCTATATTATTTTCCTTGTATTAGTCAAAATATCAAAGAGCTACGACCGTCTCGTATTTGAGCACCGGAGTATTTATAATTATCAATACAATATAAACGTTCTTCATCTTAAGGGAACGCGAAATGAATTGGGAGTGTTTGTCTTGAAGAACTGCCACAGTTTCTATTTCGCCTTCAGTACTGCATACAGCCGCCCAAATAATAACATGAGTTCGCTAAAACTTAATATCGTTTCGTCTTCTCATGTAGATCTTTCTGCATGGTAAGTTGAATGCAATTAGTAGATGAAATCACTTTTATTTTTTCTGGAGCTGTCACTGTTTGGTACCTGTTAGCTATTTATGACAGAAGGGTGTCGCTTGGTTAGAGTTAAATGGTTGAGCGTCTCTACACTGTTGTACGTAGCAGGCAGAAAAAGAGAAAAGTTTACTCGTGGACATCTAGCTCTCCTGCCGGTTTTTTTTTTTAAAAATCACGAAATTTAAATTTAGAACCGGTAACACCCGCCGCGGTGGCTCAGTGGTTAAGGCGCTCGACTACTCATCCGGAGTTTCCAGGTTCGAACCCGACCGCGGCGGCTGCTTTTTATGGGGGAAAAACGCTAAGGCGTCGCTGTGCTGTGCGATGTCAGTGCACGTTAAAGATCCCCAGGAGGTCGAAATTATTCCGGAGCCCTCCACTACGGCACCTCTTCTTCCTTTCTTCTTTCACTCCCTCCTTTATCTCTTCCCTTAAGGCGCGGTTCAGGTGTCCAACGATATATGAGACAGATACTGCGCCATTTCCTTTCCCCCAAAACCAATTGAAAAATGAACCGGTAACAACGAAAAATCAAATATCTTAATTAGTCAAGCACCGGCTCGCTATAAACTTAGCTCGGCCTATTTCATACATGGAAGCCTGTGAAAGAATCAGCGTAAAACACCAGCAATGGCCTATTCACAGATCGCGAAAACTTCCCGGCAGAACTGAATGCCATGTTATATCATTGGCGCCAAACAAATTGCATACCTGATTTGCGTTTCACTTCTTGCATTTTTTCTAGGTGTGGTCGTGCTTTTAATTGGCAGCGACACCTGATTAAGACGTTTGATTAAAGTGTAAAGTCTTCGGTGGGCACTACGGCAACGCTGTGTATTTACAAGTTTAGCCTCCTTTCTAGTCCTTGTCGTTCGAGCTCGTAGATTAAGTATAACTTTACTGTTTGGTGCGAAAAATGAGAAACGCAGCTACATTCGCCAAATGAGCTCTGACTAAAGATTTCAGACGAAGTACTTTGTCCACTGCATACCTCATTATTAACATTCCAGTATAGGGTATATGGTACTTTGGTGGACGTATGCCCTAGACAGCAGTCTGAAAATCACTAATAGGATTGCTCATTAGCAATGCCTAGCGTAGGTGAGGATATCTGGGCCGGAATTTCAGCTAAGCGTAGGCTGCTTTATAAAACACTCCTTTCCAAACTGGAGTATGCCGCCCCCTATCCGGATCCGCACATGATCCGTCTTCCTGTTGCAACGGAGGTAGTTCATAATAATTCAGTACATCTTACTAAACTACTGACTATCAGCAACGATGACTGAGAAATGCCTTGCCCGTATGCGAACGGCACATGACCGTTTCTATTAGTATGCAATTTTTTATAGAATAAGTTACTGCATGACCCATTCCATTTGCTCATATCGCTAGACCTGTCCAAGGTCGGAAACACCGGAATACTATGCATCGCAGCCACTCATGACATGGGTGCGTATGGCTGCTTCTACGTCGGTGGGGAGATAATCTCTTGTGTTTCACACTGCAACTCTCGAATCAACTAGTATTCTCGCCTTGTAACCAGTTGCAGCCACGGAGGATTGGGGCGAAATAGGCAGAGGCAGAGTTCGTTAGAAGTTATTTATTACTGTCAGCACAAAAGAAAAGGCACTACACGGCTGAGGATTGTTCAATCCGTGATAAAGAACAAAGACAGGAGGCTTACCGTGGCTTTCGCTTGTCGCACGGCTCACGGGTAGGAGTGGGCACCAGGCTGCAGGCGAAGCGGGTTCCTCGGCGGCCCGTAGCGTGAGTCCACTTCCCGCGCATCTGACGCATCTTTAGTTCCCCCCGATTACAGCTCGGGGCGGATATCGCTCGCTCTCCCCTCAGCCGCGTATGCCTCCTTTCCCCATACGTCGGAACCACGGAGAAGCTCGTGTGGCCTCGTCCGCTCCCGGGTGGCTCGCGCGGTTGGCCTTGTGGCGTTCGTGAGCTCGCCGCTGTCTGGTGAAGGAAATGGGGTACGCGTGTATCCCACAACCTTTGTGTGCTTGGGAACCTTGAGTAACGGTGTAACGAAAGCCCGCGTAATCACACTTCTCAGAAGCACTCTTTTCTCTAACAGCTTTTTTGACATGCAAGCTATTTATTCAAAGGAATGTCTTTTGTATGCGATCGAGAATTTTGTTCATCATCATCATCATCATGAGCCTAAACACGTCCACTGCAATAGAGTGGCCAGATGTCTACTTTGACCTCAATTTAAGATGAACCCTTTTCATTAGCCTCCAGGTTAGTGCCGGTAAGATGCAGCTGTTATACACTTTCCTCCTGTCGGAATGTTGGGAAAATTTTGATCGTCACCTAAGAGGCACCACCAAATGCGCTACATGCCATTCTTGTTAATCTCGTTATTTCGCTCTTATCGACTGTATCTGAGATCACTACTTTCTCAAAATAGATTGTTATTTTTCACTGCCTTGAAAATCAAGAAACGCATTGATTACAAGAGGCTCCAAACTTTGGTCGTGTAATCAGACATAACCACGCCATCGTATTACACACACCTTCAGCACGATGTGGTCTTAAAAACAGGAACTTCTGTACTTCCCCAGCCTACTCTACGTACTGTGCCGGAGCCGATAAGCTCCCGGGAGGATGCGATATCCACCGGCATCCTGTTTCTCTTATACTGTAATTGTGTTCCTCTTTTTCGCCGGATTGTGCGCTGGACATCCGTTGCTGCAAGCGTGCCGCGACGCTGTTCATTCCGCTCTTGCCGGTGCCTTGTTCGCTAACGATTCACCTTCTTCCTTTGGTGCCTGCGGCTGTCCGACTTCTGTGCTCGTCGATAAATAGCTCGCATGCATTTTCTCCTGAATTTCCTCAGTTTTGTGCGCGTCCATGTGCATGGAGACCATGTAGGGAACGGAAACTCGGTTCAGCCGTTCAGCTCAAAATTAGAGCTTTTAGTTACACTCCGAGAGCTGGTATCCTACCTGAAACATTATTTATTTATTTAATGTACCCCTCAGGACCAGATGCATTACAGAGGGTGAGTGGAGAAAACAAGAATAAAATTAGAAAAAGACAGCAGAAAGAAAAATTTAAATAACACCTGAGTATACAATGCTAGCTGTGGCGTTGCGGAACATCTCGTAATTATTAATGTCGGCAATATCTGCGGGACGATGATTCCAGGCCGTAAGGTACGCTGCAAAAATGAATGAGAAAAATATTTGGTACTACAAGAATCAAAACAGAGTTTATGAGGATGATCAGCACGACGGTATACATAAAATGGCTGTGGGATAAGGCGACCGCGCAGTATGGGGTGATGGTACAATTTGTGAAACGAAGCGATAAGAGACAATTTCCGGCTAAGTGACAGCAATGGAAGAGAAAGACTAGATATCATTGTGGTTATGCTCAGTGCGGCTGTAGTTATTTAGAATGAAACGCGCAGACTTATTTTAAACCACCTCATGAAAATTAATATGAACATCACAAGTAAGATCCCCCACTCAATTTGCATACTCCGGTTAAGAGCGAATTCGTTTTTTTATATAGCAAAAGTTTCGAAGAAGAAGGAACGTTGAAAAATAGCGGCGTAAGTAACCTAGCATGCGATTAGCATTGTTGATTGCGTGTTCGATGTGAGGAGATTAGCTTAGGTTATGAGTGATGTTAACGTCAAGGTATTTATATGATGTTACAGACTCTAAAGAAATGTTATCAATGTAATACGAAGACGGGGCGGTAGATCTCCTTGAAACACGCATGACTTTGCATTTGTTAATGGTTTAGTTGCACTAGTTGCATATATATATATATATATATATATAGATAAGTTAAATGAAATGAGGGGCCCGTTTGACAAACTTATGAAGGGAGCGAACCGTCACCGAAACCAAGGTGCTTAGGGGAATTTTTTTTATGTGTTGTGCTTATAAGTGGGATATTATAGTACTTAGATTAATAAATCGCTTAAAGAAAATTACTTATAAAGCAGCACAAAAAACAACCATGCCGCCGGTGGGATCCGAACCCACGACCTCCGAATATCGCGTCCGGTGCTCTTACCAACTGAGCTACGGCGACGGCTGTCCAATCTGCTTCTCTCGTGGGTATTTATGTTCATTGGGTGTAAGCGAACCTTGAGAGTGTTCACCACCGCCACCCTCGACCATAGCGGCGGACGTAGCACGTCCCCTGTAATACCGTGAGTGTGACGTGGAACGTCATGTAATGTCATGGAACGTCATGTATATATATATATATATATATATATATATATATATATATATATATATATATATATATATATATATATATATATATATATATATATATATATATATATATATATATATATATATATATATATATATATATATATATATATATATATATATATATATATATATATATATATAAGCCGGTGCTTGGCGGCGCCACAGGCGGCCAGGAGAGTTTCGATTTTTTTATGGCGCTTCGCGTCTATGAGCTTTGCGTGCCCCGTGGTTTTGTTTTTGACGCGCCTCGATTTACAAGCGCCGAACAGCAGAGGAACTTCAAGTGCCGTTTCAAGTGCTAGTTAACCTTTGAAGGAGGCTGTTAAGGCTTGTCATATGATCACCACGGTCGATGAAAAGCTATGTTGGCACGATGGTCGGGGATCGTACATGGCAGTTTGCAGTATAAAGAGCACATGTGTCTTCGCACGCTCGCCCGGCGAAACATTCCTGGCTGTGCCAGTCAACTTCAAACTACTTAACGGAAATCGTTTATTAGGGACGGGAGACAAGTTTCAAGGCAGTTAAAAAAATTGCTGATGGCCTTGCTCTGTTACGCCAGGATATACGTAGCGAAACCGCGGAGATTTCTGCATTGGCAGAGTGCATTCACTAGATGCGCCTTTATTGATGGTCACACCTTCAGCCGTCGTTGCGGACTGGTAGCATCTGCGCCTCAAACGCCACAGGCCCTGGCTCGATTCCGAGCCTCGGCACATGATTTCTTTTTTTTATTCAGTGAGTGGGCGGGGGCTTCAGTGGCTCCCATAGATGCCGCCACCGAATACGTTGGTTAGCGGTTAAGTGCTGGCAAGGTACGTGCAAGTGGGCGAAAGAGCCCGATCCAGTGGACCCGTTGTATCCAGCGGAAGCCGTTGAAGCGACGTGCATCGGCTTTAGTTTCAAGCCACCAACTTTAAATGCGACCGCCCTTGAGCACCCATCCGTTTTTTTGTAGAAAAAAAAACTTGGCCCTTGCAACAGTGAAAGACTTCGACGTCGCTTGCTGCACTGTGCAACCGCGCCGTTCAAGGAATCAAAATCCGTTGGCCCCAAAGCACCGGCCAGCCTCCGATGGGCCCAACGCGCCAACATTGTCCTGGCCCCTTAGAACTCCCCGCACTGGGGTTATGATATTTAGTTTGCAACGGCTGCTCACTGCGGAAGGGGGAAACCACCCGCCGGCGCCTAACCTAACCGTGCTCTCTCAAAAGCATCGCACCCTCGGTGGGGCTGAGGTCGCTGAAATGCAGGCCGGAGTTTTTGCGAGAACTGCGTCGTCGGGTTCGGGAACGGGATCTATCGTAACGCTGTTAAGACGCCGGTGCAAACGTAAACGTAGCGACGGTAGCGACCACCGATAGATGCCTTCAACGTGCGGTGGCGGTAGCTTTCATTTCAGCAGCTGCTAGACCGTACCGCTAGACAGTCGGATTCCCTCGGTCCGTGCTAGTTCTGAGTTGGCTGTTTTCTGCCGGCTGAAGCAAGAACCTCGGGCACGAAGCCCCGGGAACAAGCACAGCTGTGGCTTTCCACAGGAAGGTGCCGACGCTGGTCCGGGCTCGGCCGCACCGCTTTTGACGGCGGCGAGCCTCGCCCAGACCCGGTGCAGTGCCATTCCTGCTTCTGGACCCCAGCCCGACCGGCTCAGCCCTCAGAGCCAATCCTTTTCCCAAGGTTACGGATCCGTTTTGCCGACTTCCCTTACCTACATTGGTCTAGAGACTAGAGGCTGTTCACCTTGGAGACCTGCTGCGGATATGGGTACGTACGGTCGGCACGAAAATCACACTCCCTCACTCGGATTTTCAAGGGCCGACAGGAGCGCACCGGACAGCGCAAGAGCCGCACTGCTCTACGGAGCCAGCGTCCCTATCTCGAGGTGAACCCATTCCAGGGACTCGATCTCCTTACAGAGTAAAGAAAACTCTTTCCGGGGCTCCCATCGGCGTCTCCGAGCTGGTTTGCATTGCCGCACCGGGCCCCGAAGGACCGATCTCCGTAGCCGGGTTCGGGACTGTTAACCCGATTCCTTTTCGGTCACGGAGTCTGCGTTTACGTCACGTTTCACGTCACTCCCTCCTATGACGCCATAAAAATTCTCTGTGACGTCATAAGTGTTCTCGGGATTGAATCGGAGCGGCGGGGAAAACATTTTCAGCTTCGAATTGAAGTTTCTTTGAAATAAATGCATCTTGCGGTCCCGGACAAGAGGCAACAAAGCGATAAAGCGCCGAACTATCAGATTTTGCTAACAAAAAAAAAATTGATAGAGTTCTCCTCAATGCCCCATTAACGTCCCAAGCGATTCAGGCTATGAGGGACGCCTTAGTGAAGGGCTCCAGATAATTTCGACAACCTGGGTTTTTTTTATGTGCACTGACATCGCATTGTACACAGGCATCTGGAATTTCGCTCACATAGAAATTCGACCGCAGCGGCCCGGATAGAACCCGCGACTTTCGGATCAGCAGCCGAGCGCCATAACCACTGAGCCACCGCGGCGGCCAGAGAATACAAATGTCAGGAAACTCTCTCTAAGGGAATAAGGAGCTGTAAGGTGTTTACTTTATTGCTTGTTTCAGGCAGCGGAGCCATCCCAATTAGCACATTTGATATGATCAGGTATATATGATCAACTGTGACCTGCATCTCACGGAAAGCAGACGCGTCGCTGATTCCGCTGTATATAAATACTGAGCTATCATTATGAGTGTCCCGAATAAGTGTACACCTCAGCAAAGGTTCTTAATTATGTAGCATTCTGAGAAAGCGTGCACTTACCCACTAAGTTTCAGAAGGAAATAACGCGTAGCCGTCGCCGTTTGCAGTCAAGTCGCTAATTTTAAAAACCTTATGACCTTCTGGAGTTTTGTATACCTGCTTCAAAGCCACCTTCCGAGAAACATCGCTTCCTAGAACTTGGCAATGCTTCAAATCAAGCAAACCATTCTTGCTATATCCCCGTAAAACATCCCAGTTGGCCGCGAATCGTCCCTTTATATACTTCATTTTGCGGTGCTTCTACAGTGTCAATTCGCCGATATCACACCGCAGCCGAGTTTCGATGAAGGCGAAACGCAAACGGGGGGGCTTGCTGAGCGGACCCAAAGTGGTCTAAATTATTCCGGATCCCTTCACTACGGCTTTCCACGCAGATCATGTGTCGCTTCGTGACCACAAGCCGAACCGTTTACAATTAACTTCACTAATAACGCCTGCATAGATGTGCTCAGAGCGTTCGAGAGGCGTGCCGAGGCGTTTGGTGTCGTCTTCATGCGCCCGTTCCACGGTCCAAGCAGAGAAAACGTAAGGCAGACTTCATAAATTCGTGTTTTCATTTAAAAACAGCACTTCTGAACCTAATAATAACGACGTAGCATAGACATAAATGCAACGTGCCCCTGTTGGTGCCCTACAGTCACATACAGACGACTGAAAAAAGCATTCTCGCTAAGCCGGATAGAGCTAGAAAATCGAAAAATACTGATACGCGTCTGCATAACCGTCGCATTGCAAAGTACATCGGAGGCCAGTTTCTTTATATTCATTAACTGTTCTCACACCTGAAAAGAGTAACGTGAATACCTCCCTCACCTCGATCCGTCCTATCAAATTCTGGAAGAAGGTGTAGAAGGTCTGTGTTTGCCAATTGCCGGTTCATGCGTGAATGAGCGAGGGGCTTCCAATACAAACAAGTATACACGAAGCTGGTTGCCAAATATTGACACAAAGTACTCAACGACGTACTGGTGGTAACCGCGTATGTAATAGCCCTGCCCGCAGGCCATTTACCCTCTGAGAGTTCATTCTGCATAATAACCTTCTCCTTTGCGTGCACATCAATAGTGTCTGTACACACCTTATTAAACAATACCATCATCATTTGGCTTTCCTATCTCACACGATTCTCCGAATTGTTTTTAACTGAAAAACTTCTTATTCGCTTTTTGTTTTGTTTTTCGTTTGCTTTCTGAAGTCGAGCAGCCGACCGCAACCACACAACTTGAGGTTGAGCTGATGTTTAGTGAGGCCTCAACCTCAACCTCAACCTCATCAGTTGAGGCTGAGTGAGGTCGGCAAATTCTTTTTAAGGTTGAGTTGAGGTCCAGATTTTTTTGGTCAAATGCCCACCTCTGGCGACGAAGAACGAGGCGCAGCTGTGGGGTATTTCTGGTTACTATGGTATCGGCGCATGCGCACAACTGCTCATCCGCATGACGCTTCGCCGGCTCCGACGGTGGAGCGGGCGCGCGGCCGCGGCGACCTTGTTCCTCTCCGGTTTCCATGGTAACGGCGCATGCGCACAACTTACCTCTCCCATGTACCGCGAAATGCTCGACTCGTAGTCCAGTGCAGCTCTCGCTACAAAAGGCCGTTCAGGTTAAAGCACTTTGAAGCGCGCCGAGAGCATGAACGGCGCCCTTACAGACGCAAGCGCCGCTGATCCCGTGTGGTTCACTATGACGGCGCCGCTGAAGTTGTCTCCACCCTGAACGGCGGGGCTGGCATCGAGGCATTATACCTTGTGCCGTCGCACTCGAGGCGGAAGGTCTCCCAAGCCTCTTTAGTGGGGGGTAGGGAGGGAAGTGGGGAGTGTGTTGACATGCCCGGTGGGCATTCTCAGCGCGGAAGGAGAGCCCTTTGGTTTGCAAATTCTGGTCGAATACGGCTGCCGTGTAGTAGCCGGATAAAGTCGGACCTGCGACGTCAACGTAGAACACGCCGGGTTTGAAACCATGTTTAGCATTCAGCGGCCGAGCACGTGCTTTTCTCCGGCCTTCATGTGTGTGTGTGGAGTCATGTGTTGCAGCACGGGTTCGACCCATGGAATGTGGCGTCACAGCTGCAGGATACGGAATGATTCTTCCGGGACACAGGGTATGCTTATTTTGAGGCGACTGACTATACAGCGTCCTGGCCGCGTCTGCTGCAGTCGCGTGTATTGACTTCTGAGATGAGCCTCTCCCAACCCCGAGTACGTGTTGAGCACCCCCAGGGCCGTGAGGCGGACCGTGGAGGTGGTAACGGGGAGGTCCAGAGCTTGTGTCGACTTTGCGAATAATGACGTCCAACTGCTTTATGTAAGGTTCGGCGCCGAGTACAAGATACGACTGGTGACGCAAGCTTGAGCGAGAGGAGCGAATGGCGTCCGCGCAAGCCGCCGCGCCGATTAGCCACCCTCTACACGTAATGCCTTATGACCTCGAGCGTACCATAAGCTTGGAAAAACTCAAGCATTATCTTAATTTATAAAAAAAGGAGACGCCAAGGACCTCAAGAACTACAGGCCGATCAGCTTATTGTCGGTTGCGTACATGGTATTTACTAAGGTTATCGCTAATAGAGTCACGGCAACCTTAGACACGGCAACCTTAGAGGATATGGCCGGTTCTCACAGATCATGAATGGCAGTTTACGAATATCCTTCAAGATAGAAGTGTACAACAGCTGTATCTTGCCGGTGCTCACCTACGGTGCAGAAACGTGGAGGCTAACGAAAATGGTTCAGCTCAAGTTAAGGACAACGCAATAAGCCATGGAAAGAAAAATGACAGGCGTAACGAAAAGAGACCGAAAGCAGGCAGAGTGGGTGAGGGGAAAAAGTGGGTTAATGACTTCCTAGTAAAAAAACAAGTGTGATAAATGGGCTTGGGTAAGGCATGTAATGCGAAGGCACCTTAACCGCTGGTCCTAAAGGGTAACGGAGTGGATTCCAAGAGAAGGAAAGCGTAGCAGGAGGCTTCAGAAAGTTACGTGGGCGGATGAGATTAAGGAGATTGCAGACATGGGTGGGTGCAACTGGCAAAGGACAGGGTTAATTTGGAGAGACATGGAAGAGGAGAGGCATTTGTCCTTCAATGGGCATAGTAAGGCTCATGATGAATATAATGACTTATGAGTATGCAGTCGTAAGCTACCTGTTTACACGAAATGCATATAAATCGTGTTTGTACCCAAACTAAACAAGCGAGTTAGCGCGGCCTAGGAGCAACGAATCGCATTCCAAACCGAAATATCGCAGGTACGCATCAGAATTAAAATATCTAAAATTTTTATGAAACGGTAATCAATTGGCAAGGCTGCCCACCGGGTTTTGGGCAGCCTGCCACCAAGCTCACTTCTCACAAACAGACAGGCAAAGAAGCAAAAAAAGCAAAGAAAATTGGAGGAGATTTTCAAGCTCCGCCTGAAGGATATGACGGTAGAGCGTTAATTAGTTGATCCCCATATATGAGAAATTGTACATTCTCAGTTTTACATTGATAAGTCCCTGGGAGGCCTCACCTCACGCCTTGGGCAATGCTGCAGCGGTTAAAGAATGCGCCACTGCTTTGTGATGACAGGTGCTTGGACCGGTGGGTCATATGATAGCCAAAAAGTTGCTCTTCCTGAGAAGCCTGTCGCGGTCATCCATTTATTTTACTGCTACCTACCATGTAGGTTGTTTCGCTCGCAATCCAATGGGCAGGTTGGGATGACACCACAACGCCACGTTACCTAGGTCACCCACCTAGGTTGCTGCTCAGGGGGTGGCTGCCTGGGCCACCCTATGACACCCTATTTGTCACTCACAACACCGACAACGCCGAAGCCGGATTTTCTGCTTAAACGGTGCCTTTAACGCTATCACTTTCCCTTTAGCGAAAACTAACACGTTCGGATTATACTTCGAGATATTTATGATGTTTTTTAAACATAATTTGTGTCCATGAATGTACTAAAAATATACCAAAAGTCGGTTCCTGAACTCTTATGCTTGGTATTCGAAATATATTCTTAAAATATGCCAAAAATATGGCACTTAAAGCAGGCTTCGAGCAAGTTTCAAATACGTGAAAGAATATGATTGCGGTTTAAGCATCTTTCGAATATATTAATTGTGTCTTTCGTAAATATGAAATTAATGCATTTTAAGTATAAGTCACCTAAAGCATGTTTCAAGCACGTTTCAAAAGGTAAAAAAATATGAACGTGTTTTTAGCGTGTTGTCATAATATAAAAAGTGTATTTTCGTAGATATGAAATTAATTCGTATGAAGTATACGTAACAGAAAGCATGTTTCGAGCACGTTTTAAACACGTGAAAAAATATGTATGCCGTCTTAGCATCATGTCAATGTATTAAAAGTGTACTCTCGTAAATATGAAATTAATTCATTCGAAGTATACGGCACCTAATACATGTGCCGAGCATGTTTCAGACGCCTGAAAAAATATGTATGTGGTTTTAGCATCTTGTCAATGTATTAAATGTGTACTTTCGTAAATATGAAATTAGTTGATTTGAAGTATACCTCACTTAAAGCAGGTTTCGAGCACCCTTCAAACACGTGAAAGATATGTATGCAGTTTTAATATCGTCAATGTATTAAAAGTGTACCTTCGTAAATAATAAATGAATTCGTCTCAAGTATATTTCAATTTTAACAAACGGGCAGTTCTTTTAAACAGTCGCCGCGGTGGCTGAGTGGTTACGGCGCTCGGCTGCCAGCCCGAAAGACGCGGGTTCGATCCCTGCCGCGGCGGTCCAATTTCGATGGAGGCGCAATTTTAGACGCCGGTGTGGTGTGCGATGTCAATGCACGTAAAAGAACCCCATGTGGTCGAAATTTCCGGAGCCTTTCACTACGGCGTCCCTCAGCCTGAGTCACTTTGGGACGTTAAATCCCCCATAAACCATAAAACCTTTTAAACATATCTGAAGCACACTTTTAGCTGCCGTAGAACAATCTAGTGCTCGAAATTGCGTTCCGGGAAATCGTCTTTCCATGTTGGCAATGTATTGAAAGTGTACTTTCGCAGATATGACATTAATTCGTCCAAAGTACGCTTCAATTCTAACGAATGATCTGCCCGCGTAAACGTATTTGCAGCACACTTCAAGTTTCCATTGAACAGTATGTGCTCGAAATCGCGTTTCGGAAATGACATGTTGGCAATGCATTTAAAGTGTACTTTCGTAAATACGAAAAAAATTCACGCGTAGTGTGCTTCAACTCTAAGAAATGGGTAGTCCGCGTCAACATATTTGCAGCACACTTCAAGCTGCCGTGGAACAACCTATAGTGCTCGGAATCACGTTTCCGGGAACAGTGAAAACTCTCCCTTTTCTGTCGTTCATTCGGTTATGTCAACTTCTGGCAGAAAGCCTATCACTATTTATTTAAATTACGTGGGGACAGCGTGACAGCGTTATACCGGCAATGGCGCCATGCACGCCTCCAGCCCCGAACATGCCAGGGAAAAGGACCCCGACTGCAATGCCGACCGGCTCCCATTGACGCCCGTGTATTTGTTGGTTGACAGTTCGACTCCTAACCTATGCCTGACTCTAGTGACGACTACCAGTTCGGTTCTAGATAGACCGCACATTCGAACGCGACCACTCCGACTCCTGTGCGACTATTTGGCGGCCCACAGTCTGCGCAAAAAGCGCCTCACCGGCCAAGATAATGTCTCTCCTCTCGGGGGGGGGGGGGGGGGTATACATAAGCCTAGCCAAGTATTACACTTGTCGGAGCAGTTCCTGTTCGCCGACGTCACTTTCCGTTGGCATTTCATGCGTGGCGACACATTTCAAATACAGGTCCTGTCACGTGATCTCGCAATGGCGTAGGCTGCTTGATGACAACGCGGTTTCTCTGGGTTTGTCTGCAGAGGTGTTCATTTGACCTGAAAAATGTTGACCTCAAGTGAACCTCAAAAAGAATTAGCCGACCTCACTCAACCTCAACCTCATGAAAGGAAGGAAGGAAGGCCTCAGGCGTTGCTGGCACATACCCACCACGGGGGAGTGGAAAAGACACAGGCGGTTAATTGCTGGATACAGGAAAGTTTTGACGGGAAAAGGAGTGGTAATAGGATGTAGCCTGATAGATTGGAAGACGGAAGGACAGGGGTCCTGTTAACTTGGAGATCGAAGACGGGAATATGGCTTAATGTGCATAATAGTATACAATGCCTGTAATATTCCAATGTAGTACTGACTGAGAGCGGAAAGAAGAAATTAGAATGGGAGGCGCTGCGTTTCTTGAAGAAAATTTTGCAAAGCAGAGCGCACACTCCTGTCGCTTCGTCCAAGCAATGAAGAGCCAATTGAAAGAACAACCGCGGAAGACACAGGCAAGCCCAGTTGATGAAATGGAATTTGCAAAAGACGCTTCCTCAAATGAGAGAAGCGGCGGCAGAACAGCAGGAAATGATCTATTGTCTCAGGTTCGGCACAAAAAGGGCACAGTGGGGAAGCCGCCAGGCCAGATCTGTGAAGGTAGAAATTTCAATCAATCAATCAATCAATCATTTTTTATTCAAGACAATAATACAAGACTATTGTCTTGGGGGACGTGACAAAAGGCGGAAAAGTGCCTGACGAGGTCACGCCACCCTGTGGCAAGCAGCGGTTTGACACTCATGCAGAGTTTCAACAGAGTTTACATGCAGAGAAATGTCTTAGATGAAACTGTATCCCCCAACCCCCTTATTATATATATATATATATATATTTTTTTTTACAGTGCAAGAATATGTACAGGAAACAGAGTACAAGAATAAGTGCAGCAACTTCTGCTAGCAATACATGTTAACAAAACACTTCCAAACATAAAATACATGTAAACTATCGAACTTGAAGCACATGGAACATAAAATTGAAAACAAGAAGAAAAACATGAAAACATAACACACTAGTCTTCCGTTAAGAATAATCCCTTGAGTGTTTTCTTAAACCTGCTTAATGAAAGATTTTCAGTTAATAGGTCGTGAATGACGGGATAGTTGTTTAATAAATCTACTATCTGACAGCTTAATCTTTGATGTCCATAGTTTGTTCGAGCTCGGGGCTTGACTATGATGCTTTTTCTTAAATCGTACACACTTCTTTTTTCTTGGTATTTTGTTTCAAAGGTAGATTTATCCAACCGGTATTGGCGGTAAACTTCCAGGCTTAGTCTGTATTTGTAGAACTGAGGCATTTGGAGTATTCTATGCGATCTATAGTAGGGCGCACAACTAGAGGACAGCTCTAAGTTACTGATAGCGCGTATTGCTCTTTTTTGTATTGATAGTAAGGAATCTAAATTTGTTTTCGTTGTGGTTTGCCACACAAGAGAACAATAGCTAAAACGTGAATGTATAAGGGAGTAGTACACTAGTCGTTTGATAGAAGCTGGCAGGTAACACCTCAGTCTGTTTAAGATGCCTAAGGCACGAGAGAGATCAGTTCTAAGTGTGTGGATGTGAGCATTCCATAAGAGATTTTCGTGGAATGTCACACCTAGAAATCTGGTAGTAGAAGACTGTTGTATGTCCAGGCCATTAAATTTTAAACACGGAATTGTATACATTTCTGTACCTTTGGAACGAAAGAGTACATACTTTGTTTTGTTTATGTTTAATGCGAGCCGGTTACTTCCCAGCCATGAGGTTAAGCCCAACATCCAATTGTTCGCCTTTCTGAACAGCGCATCTAAATCCCTACCCGAAAAGAACACATTGGTGTCGTCCGCATATAAAACCAAATTCGAGGCACCCGGTATATTTACAATATTATTAATATAGATGAGAAATAAGACTGGCCCTAGGATGGACCCTTGTGGTACACCATACAACAGAGTGTTTGTCTCTGAACATTCACCATTGATGACAGTATACTGCTCACGTGAAGTTAAATAACTCATGAGGAGAGTACCAGCTATACCCCTGACACCGTAATGCAGAAGCTTTTTTATAAGTATATCATGTTGGACACTGTCGAACGCTTTTCTAAAATCGAGGAATATACCCAGAGTTAATGCCTTGTTTTCGATATTGTGCAGAATTTCATCTTTTATTCCAAGTAGTGCTGTTTCTGGAGATTTGTTTTTCTGGAAGCCGAACTGTTGCCTTACGATAATATTTTGCGAGGTTAGAAATCCAACAAGCCTTTTGTTTATAATATGCTCAGCTATTTTCGAAAATACAGAAAGCACAGAGATCGGCCTGTAATTGTTCACGTCATCGAAAGAGCCTCCCTTGTGTATAGCCGTCACACGAGCAAGTTTCATTTTGGCTGGGAAAACTCCCTTTTCCATTATAAGATTGCAGATGTGTGCAATAGGAGTACTAACTATTTGACTCACAGCCTTCAGTGGTTTTGGTCTGATCTCATCAGTGCCAGATGCACAACCGTCTTTTAGAGACATAATTATATCTTGCACCTCGCTGAAATCAGTGGGGGACAAAAATATTGTATTCGGATTACTTGCAGTGACATAATTTTCCCAAGGTGTAGAAGAAGGGACATTTGTTGCGTCGGCTAAAGGAGCACCAGCAGCGAGAAAATGCTCATTAAACAGGTTTGAAACCTCTGCTTCAGACAGATCGGCATTCCGAAATTTCACTTTTTTTGTTTCTGCATTCTTATAGATTAACTCTCTCATGGTTTGCCATACCAGTCGTGTATTACCGTTCACCTGTGTAAATTTATGTGTGTAGTATTTGAGCTTTGCTTTTTTTAAGTCTGAATTTAGCAGATTTCGTACTTTCTTGAATGCATGAAAGTCACTTTCATCTTTTGTTTGCAAGAATGTTTGGAAAAGTCGGTTTTTTTGTTTGATTCTTTGAAACAATTCACGAGAAATCCAGGGCTTTCGTACTTTTTTGTTCTTTTTTCGGGGCTTGAGGGGAAAACATGTGTTATAAGCAGATACAAAGCATGAAAGGAAAGCGTCGTAAGCGGCATCGGGGTTCGAGAGCTCCAAAATTATGTTCCAGTCAACATTTGTCAGCATGTCCCTAAACTTGTTAACATTGTACTCGGAGTAATCTCTAATTAATACTTTGTGCTCGGGGGCGACTGTGTGTTTGCAGGGTAACACACAATATATTGGCAAATGATCGCTTAAACTGCAGACCAGGGTGCCTGATTTTACATTCTCACGAGGGAAACTTGTAACGCACAGATCAAGAATACTTTGGGAACTTGGTGTAATTCTTGTCGGTGTGGTGATTACGTTGGAGCAACCATAAGACTCGTATAACTCTTTGAATTGTAAGTAGGCTTGATTGTCAAGGGAAGCATTCAGGTTGAAATCACCCACAAGAACGCTTTCAGACTTCAGCTGAACACTGAGTTCAAGTATCTTTTCAGTAAACTGCATAAAGTCACGGAGAACGCCTGATGGAGGACGGTACATGACAGAGAAAATCATACCACGACACTGTATAACTATGCATTCATAATTATCGCCAATTATCTTGAACTCCGGAAGTACCTTATAATTAAGCTTTGATCGGATGTATACAGCGATACCACCACCACGCCTCCTACAGCGACATGCAGATACAACATCATATCCGGAAAGTGAAAAACACTCGTCATCACATGAGAACCAAGTCTCTGTAAAACAAATGATGTCATAGGAATGATTAGGTTCCGACAAAAAAGAAATTACTTCATCATACTTGTTGCGTAAACTCCTGGCATTAAGATGAAAAACTGAAAGTGTGGGCAGGTTTTTCATTGTGGAAGAAAATTTCAAAGAAAAACAAACTTGCCAAGAATAATCACTGCAGATCATCAAGATCCTGAACCGTGCGAATCACCACAGCATTATCTCCGCTCTTCTTCCGGACTAGCACTTTTCCGTTCGTGTGCCATACGAAAGCGTAGCCTGCGTTCTTCGCCCACTCCTTCGTTTTTGTCAGAAGACTACGGGAAAGCCTTGTCATGTTTTCGCACATAAACATCTCACCAGGTTCATTCCTTAGTGTCTGTCGCTTTGCCAGCCAGGCGTCACGATGTTCATGACTGACGAAGCGAGCAATGATGCCCCGTGTTTTACCTTGTTTCGCAGGAAGCCGATGTAGTGCGGTGATATCTTGCTTAGTTAGTGGCTGAATATCCAGTCTAGGGGCTAATTCATTTATTTTTTCGAGCAAGTTCTCGTTTTCAGTTTCAGGAATGCCGTGAAATTCAATGTTGTTGCGACGGCTACGCCACTCCAGGTTATCTACATCTTGCATTATCTGTTGCAGTTCACTGGAAGAGTCGGCCTTTTCTATCTGATCCATGCGTTCGGCTAGTTTTTTTGTCGCTTGCTCTTGAATTTGAAGACGATCCTGAAATTCATCGAACTTGTCTGACAGGAACTTCACGCTGGAGTCAAGTGCGTCTACCAGTTTAGGGAGAGCTAGAAGAGTATCGAGTTTGGTCTGAATTGCTAGCAAGTGCGCTGCTAAGTCGCTGTCTAAGTTGGGGCTCTCCGAGTCATCGCTTCGTGAACCCTTGCTACACCGGTCACACTTCCAAGATTTCTTGAAAGAACCGCGTTTGGAATTCCATGTTTCGTCACTTATACCAGAACATGCACCCAGATGAAAAGTAAATTGGCATTCTGAACAGGTCATATGCGGCCCATTGTCGGGAACCCGCGATCGGCACGCACAACAACGCGACATGGTTAAAACCGTGGCAAAGCAGAAAAAAATAACAAGAGGTCTTTGGCAGCAGCGGCATAGGCGGTGATAAAACAACGAAAAGAAAAAAGCAGTACAGAATAATATCAACCAACCTGTAAATACACAGAGGAGAGGCTCAGATGCCGTGCACGAGGGTTGATGCCGCCGCTGCCAAATGACGAACGACGCCCCTCGCGGGACTTGTTGCCGGTTGTCGCTGTCGGCGCTGGTGCAATGGCGATGGGTATTCCCGGGTTTGCCGAGCCGTCTCGAATATGTCCACAGCAATTTCAGGCCGATGTGGCCGCGTGTGAAAGTGTGAAGTCGGTGGAATCAGTGCGTTGCCGCAAATTGCTGTCCTTCAGGTTCCAGAACACCGGGTCGGGGAAAACTGTAAATACACAGAGGAAAGGCTCAGATGCCGTGCACGAGGGTTGATGCCGCCGCATGGAAGAGACCTCTAGTCTGCGTGGGCGCCAGTCTTTGCTACTCCAAGGATGCAGAAGATGCTGATATTCGGGAGATGATGTAAGAGTCGAGGCAGCAAATTCCTGAAATATTGTGTAGCTGCGATACCTCACCGCAGCTCTATATGCACACGTTGGTAGGGCAGCAACAATTGGGCCGCAGAGAGAGGCTCTAGCTAAGGAATCTGCAACCTCATTTAAGTGAAAACCCATGTGACCTGGTACCCAAAGCAACCTTACCGAATTTAGATGGAGCGGAATCAGGAATCTGGAATCAGTTGAGGTTGAGGTCTCCTTAAACGCCCTCACCTTACATTTCCTGAGGCCACTGCTGACCTCACTCAAGCTGACCTCAACGTCTAATTTTGAGTTAGAGGTCGGCTGCTCGAACTCCGCAAACAAACAAAAAACAAAACAAAAGGTGATTAAGAAGTTTTTCAGTTAAAACCAATTCTGAAAATTCTGTGAGACAGAAAAGCTTAAATGATGTTCCAGTTATTTAATAAGGTGTGTACACACAATATTGATGTGTACCCAATAGGAGAAGCTTATAATCTGAGATGAACCCTCAGAGAGTATATGGCCTGCGGGCGAGGGTGTCCCATACGCGGTTACCACCAGTACGTTGTTGAGTACATTATGTGTCAATATTGGGCAACCTGCTTCGTGCATACTTGTTTGTTTTTAAAGCCTCGCGCTCATTCACGCACGAACCGGCAATTGACAAACACAGCCCTTCTACATCATCAACCAGAAATTGGGAGGATGGGGGAGGTATTCACGATACCCTTTTCAGGCTTGAGAATAGTTACCGAATATTAGAAACTGGTTGTCGATGTACTTTCCAATGTTGCGGTTATGCAGACGCATGTGAGTATTTTTTTTTATTTTCTCGCTCTATGCGGCCTAGCGAAAATTCTCTTTTCAGTCCTCTGTATGTTGTCTTCGAATACACTTAACAAGCTGCGACTTTAGTACACCATCAGACACGTTCCATTTATGTCTGTGTATAAGCGAGGGGCTTCTTTTATTAATGCGAAAGCATTATATGGCTCACTTTCAAGGTCGTAACCGCAAAAATGTGTCCGCAAGAAACGGCGCCAAGCGACGTCACGAGGCGATGAGTCACGCGACGAAGATGGTGACGTCACTTACATAATTATACTAAATAATATAACTAGCGTTAGATTAATTAGTACATTATTGATGTCGTCATACCAGGTCACGTGACAGCAATGCATAGTGCCATCAAACCAAGTAACGTGACGAAACTGTAACATGACATCACACCTACTCACGTGACAACCATGTAATTTCTCGTCATACCAGGCCCCCATAAACCCTCTTCCACCCCCATATCAAGATCCATATGAAACCCACATTACAATCCATGCGCGCTTGACGCATTACAAAGAGTTTCCACAACCCTGTTCACATTAATGTCATTCGGACTGTCCAGCAGGTAAACGCGCAAGTTCTCATGTATATCATGCTGCAAAGATCATTCAACGACACATGCCTTTGATTCTCGAGATGATAGCGATGATGATGATGCTAACAGTGGATCCTAATGAGCCCGTGGAAGTGTGATATACCGCTACCAAATTAAAAGTTCCCAGAATAATGATTAAATATTGTGCATTACCCAGCAACCGAAGACAATTATTGTGCGGGAAAATAGGAATACCTGCAGCTAATAATTAATGATGATGATGTTGATGTTCCTGGGAGGTCAAGACCCTCCCCCCTTTCCGCCACTTCTCTCCAGGTGGCGATGGTAATAGTTTCGAAATCCTGGGAATTCTCCGATGACTCATTGAACCCGCGGCATTTTGAAAGAAAGGGATAGATCACGTCTTCGAGAACTGTGACAACAAGTAAAATCACACGGGTCTAAATAACTGGCCCAGAGTAAGCAGCGCGAACCGCTCTCTCTGTCAAGAGCACTATGGCTCTCCGCTCAAATTTCCCCGCAGCGTTATCTTTCTCCACGCTCTTACTCCCCCCACCCGGTTAAAAAAAGGGCCTAAATACTCATACGCCTCAACAGTATTCTGGGCACCATTTCGTCGACCAGTCTGAGACAAGCCGCTTTAAGTAAATCACTTGTTTTCCTTCAAAACTCAATTAATCAACGGTGCGCCAGTATCCTCAACGTTTTTTACCCACGAGCACCGCGCGAGCATTCTGAGAAGCCGTTTAAGGGGAACGATGGGCCTCTGCAAAATATATACTTAAAGGAAAGATAACATGTAGTGCCTGGTCGTCTGCAATGCAGGCCGCCAACCTAACTGATCCCATACAAGAAAAGAAAAATCAAGATAAAGATTAAAAACATACAAAAATCGCACTCTAAAAAGAGAAACTAACAATAGCGTGTCCCATTAAACGTCATATTAGAAGCGTCTCAGCAGCCCATTGCGAGCATGTAATCAGTCCAGATCCCACATCTTCGTTAAAAAAGGGGGAATCAGCTGCCACATCGCCATACATTCATTACAGTTTTGCATTTCTTCCGCTGCGACACTACTAAGCTGTGCGGGGTTTCGGCATAATGAGGGAATTTCCGAGATGGAACAAGGAACGGGAGACCAAAGAGAGGTTATTCGGAAGGATAAAAAAGCGAAATTATATCTGCGCATGCTTGCATTACGGAACGAGAATATAGAGAATTAGTGTGAAATTCGAAAGGGGAAGTCACCGATCAAAAGCTTGGACGCTGTTATACAGGTTTTTCTTATTAATTTCGGACGCTAAATGTGCCGCACGGCATAAAACGTGATGCCATTAATGAACGTTATTACGTTAATAGGTAACAAAAAGGCATGGAGTCCAGTAAGGTGTAAAAAGTCACATAATCCTCGGGCATAAATGTTTTTCGTTGTCCACAAGTTGATATCGGAGTCATTGTTTGAGGACAGGCCTGCCTCTTGCACAACGCGAGCGCGCACCAGCGAACTTCCTGGGCAAGTCCACAATAGGTGGTGAACAGTGGTGTCAGAAGCTTGGTGTGTCGCAGTGAGGGCATTTTTCTGGCGCAGGAATCTGCCACTGGTGGCGAACTGCAGGCGTAATGGCCACTCTGACACGCAGCCGCCTCAGAGAGACCTCCTCGATCTGTGATAGGTTGGGAGGAAGGGGGTGGGTACACGGGGGAATAAGAGCACGTGTACGCAGCCTGAGGGATGCTGAAGATGTTAAATGTGTCAGAAGTGGATCTGGTGGTAAAGAGGCAGGAGGTGTTTGCGGTACGTCCGCTAAACGAGATGACATCTCTGACGCGATGCTATCGACATCTGTGCGTGCTCGAAGCCAGTGTATAAGTATAGGGACCGGGTAAGTTTTGCAAGCAGCATGTATGTCCTGGGAAATCCGAAGGGTACCACGCACTTTCTTTAGGTGCTTGAGAGCTTTTTGGGAATGAGTGAATAGGTGTACCTGGTTATAAGGAGGGTCGTCAGGTAAAGCTGCTATGGCATTTAAAATCGCTTGGAGCTCCAAGGGAAGCGGTGATGAATTTTTAGTACAGTAGGTCTGGCGGCTGTAGAGTTGAGGGTGTGTCGGGCTTATAAAAACAGTTGATCCCCCCGTTGAGGTTATGGCGACATCTGTGTAAAGGGTGCAGTCATCATGTTGGGTAGAAAAAGTTGATGGTAATGGCGGAGAGAACTCCGACTTCTTATGACAAGCTGGCTTATTTGATGTAATGTGGCAGTAGTCCCATGGAGGTAGTTGAGGCTCGAACATTGGACGAACAGAAACTTTCCGTGCTCTGTTATGTTGTCGCTGGGCAATTAAATCTTCCAGTGTGTTGAGCTGCGCATAGTCCTGCTGCAGACAAATAGGAGTTGCTCGGGGTAGGTCAGTAATGACTCAGATGGCTTCGTGGTTGAGTGCTTCGAGTGTAGATCATTGTTGTTTCATAAGTTGTGGAAACTAAGCCTGATATAGGAGCCAAGGTTGAAAGAGAGCACGAACAAGTCGACGAGATGTAACGGAGCGCGCACCTCCAGAGCGATTGGCTATTCTGCGGATGAGGCCAAGTGTGTTTATAGCACTCTTGCGCATAGCTGATAACCAAGCCATGCCTTTGCCTGAAGAATGAACATGCAGGCTCAATACATTTTTATGTTCCACTTCAGGAAGAGGTGCGATGTGAATAGTGAGCCCGAACGGAGTAGCTTTGAAAATACGGCGGCCAGCTTTAGTGCCCACATGAACGTAACAGGATTTGGAGAGGTTGAGGGAGAGGCCAGTGTTGGCAAGAAATTTGTTTACAAGATTGAGGGCATTTTGCAGAGAGCCTTGCTGCACCTGAGCTGAGCGATTTGTGGACCAGAGAGTGATATCGTCTGCATATGCCAGAGCTTGAACATTAGGAAGGGTGGAAAGACTGTGTATCAGAGGAATGAACGCGATGTTAAATAGAGCTTTGGCTAAAACTGAGCCCTGCGGTACTCCGCGATTAGAAATGAATCGGCCTGTAGGTTTACCATTAACACGGATAGCAAATGTCCTTTGTGAGATAAAAGCATGAATTGCTCGACGTATCTGCAAGGGCATGCCAAGTGATGACATAGTGTTGAGAATGGCTTCGTGAAGAATGTTGTCGTAGGCCTTCGTGATATCTGTTGCCATGACTGTGCGAACGAGACGGCTGTAAGGTGAACGACGTATCACGTGGTAGCAAAGTGGTCAAGACCATCTTCAGCTCCGTATCCTGGTCGGAAACCAATTTGGGAAGACGAATATTTCTGATGATGGTCGAGCCACCAGGGAGTCGAGTGGCAAGCGGTTTTTCATACAACTTGCAAATAGTTGGGGTAAGAGAAATCGTTCGTAGGGCCCCAAGAGTTGTGGGTGATTTTCCAGGCTTTGGTATTGGAACTACCACTGAATGTTTCCAATCTGGTGGCATCTCATTGGATGTCCAGGTTTCGTTAAAAATTCTTAGAAGTGAAGTCAATGCTTCACCGTTCAGATCCCGGAATAGGGCATAAGGTACACTGTCATGACCAGGTGCAGTGTTAGGGCGGATGTCTTCAATTGCAGCTATAAGCTCAGGCATGGTGAACGGGCATGTTATCTTATCCTCTGGCTCATGTTTGTAACTGACCGGAACAGGTGCAGGTGAAGTCATAATTCGGAAAAACCTGAAGGGCAACTTGCGAAGCAAATTCATCTGAAGAAAGACAAAGGGCAAGACGAACACTCTCGGCATAGTCTTTGATGGATGGCTTGCGTTCCATGGAATGAAATACACGCCACAAGTGGTGATTGCCGACAGTACTGAGTTTAAAACACCACTGTGTACAGCGCTTGTGCAGAAGGCGTTTAGAATACCAACGGGCTTTAGCTGTGACTCTATGAAGTTCAGTTCGTGCATTCTGGTCTGAAGGATGCTGAGTGATGTACACGCCCAGCTGTTTGCGCCTTGCCCAGAGATTAAGGAGGTTAAAGTCAGGATTTAGTTGGTCTTCGCTGACAGTGGAAGAAACTGTTTTCTGAGTTAAGACAAGCATAAATGGAGAAAGTGCTGAAGCAGGAGTTATTGAGGCGTGGCGACCATCCGTGCGAAGATTGTCCCAAGAAGTTACATGGACCTTCCGGCGAATTTTACGCAATGTACTTGAAGCAAAGTTAATTAGGATGGGGGACTGATCACTGCCCCAGGTGTCTGCGCCACAAGACCAGTGAGGATTGCCGGGACCCAGTCACAATGTAAGGTCCGGAGTTGATGGAGGAGCACGAAGCCGGGTATAATTAGAGGTGTTGTTCAGAAGTGTAAACGACTGGTCAAAAAACGTGTCGTAAATCTGATCTCCACGTTTAGAGTTATGGGTGTAACCCCAGGCTGTATGTGGCCCATTAAAATCTCCTCCAACTAGTATGGTTACACTTGGGTAAGAGGTGCGCAGATGTGTAAGCCGTCCAAGGTTGAGTGTAGAGGATTAGGGTCGGCCGTAAAAAGAAACCAATAGTACTGAAGTACGTTGCGCCTTAGTGAGAGTGGCAATTACTTCTTGTCGGGTATTGCACCAACGAGACAGGTCGACGGGAGAATGTGGTGTCGAACAGTGAACATATATAGCTGCTTTACCAGGAGCAAGACCACTACAGCGGTCGGGTATTGATGGATTGTGATATCCACAATAACCAGAGAGAGGAAGGATGGCATTATGCTCCTGGAGAAGGAATGCCCAAGCAGAAGGTTGCCTTCTTGAATGCGCAGCTTCAAATCAGGGAGCTTATTAGTAAGACCACGACAGTTCCATTGCACGACATGGGAAGTAGCGTTAGTAGCCATTCGCTTGCAAAACAGAAGCAATCATCTGAGGGAGTTGCTGCAATAGGATAATGTGATCAAATCAGAAGGTGTCCTTGTTAGGAAGCACATTAATCCCATTCTCTCGCCTGTGCCGACTACTCCAGTTTCTGTTAAGCCAGGTCGTAATGTACAGCAGGATCCCCTTTATTCGACTGTAAGGCAAGAGCCATGACTTCAGTGCCGCACAGAAGCATGAACACGAAGCAGTCTTGCTTGGGGCTATGCGCACTGCGACAAACGAATTTATTGCATGCTTGTTGGACTGAACTTATTTGTTGGCCGCATCAAAGAAAGCTACCGAGGGTAAACGTGAGTTACGTGTTTTGCGCGCTCCCGGGAGTTTGAGCCGACCGATAGCCATCCGGGTGCTACGCCAGCGGGGCAATGGGGAGGGAGAGTGTTGGGCTTTGACAGTAACACTCCTTCCGGGAAGACCACAGGGGTGCGTCTTCATGTAGGCTCGAACTGAACGGACATTCCGGCGCAGCACCGGAAGCTAAGAGAGAACTGTGGCATCCGGTTGTCCAAGGAGGGGAAACCGAACACCAAACGTCATTGCGGTGATGAGCTGCAACTCTGCTTCGGAAGCGGCACTCGTCGGAGTAAGACGTGGCAACTGCAAAATGTCCCGACCTAAAAATTTCGACCTCACTGAATGACGACCTCACTCAACCTCGAACTCATGTGTGAAGTTGAGGTCTGATTTGCTGACCTCACTCCCAAAATTTCGAGCCGTCGCTGACCTCACCTCAACCTCACCTCACAACGTGAGGTTCAGGTCATTTTGAGGTTGAGGTCAACATCATGAGGTCGAAACCTCAAGAGGTGCCCACCTCTGTTTGTCTGTCTCCCGATGCTTCTACCACGTTCAGTCATTACTTTTCAAGTTCACAACTTTTATCCAGTCCAGATTTACTTTGTCTAGATCTACTTTGAATATAGGCACGCCCGGCTACGGCAGAGCGCACTGCGCAAATATATTTGCGTTTCAAGACATTTTTTTCATGAAATATCGCATCCGAAAATGACTTAGGTCGTAAAGCTTTGCTATGCAAAGCGCTACTTTCTCCGGTTCTTCTTCAGCTGCTGCTCTTATCCACACCGTTTCAAGTCAGTGCGTACGGCTGACATTCCTCGAATTTTTTATCGTGGCTTCTGTGCGCTCTTATTTACATGTCTACCTCTAGTGTTGCAATGCATACAATAATTGTTTATACCGGGTGTGTAACGCTGATCATGACATCCTCCGTCGGTCTAGGTCACCGGCATCCATACAATTCAATGCAGACGCCTGGCGATTACACATTGTCATTAGTAGTTTGAACGGGACATTTTATGCCTTCTATACGCATGATCAAGTTGAGTTTTTTCTTCTCGCTATGTTAATTGGTTTCAAAAGGCACATGAGAGGCGTTTATAGATTCTTTATTTCTGATAAACTTTAAGGCTATTGCTCATCCGCCACATCGCAGCAGTGAGGAAATTTTTCTCCAGAGGACTGCGAAATAGTTTGAGGATTCGTGCCCAGCACTTAAATGTAACAGAAAAAATTACATGGTCCAACTACACAAAGATGCGCCATTGTCGGCCAAGTAAATCGGTACTCGGCTATGTCCAAGTGTTTTCACGCGTAAACTCTGCTCGCAACAAGTAAAAATTAAGAGAAGAATACGAGCAACATTTGTGCTACCTTAGTCTATGGATCTGAATATAATAGCACTGAGTATCATACGCGGTTAACTATTTTTCCTTCATATGTGAGGGTGTTTCCTTCGCGGCGAGTAATAGATCTTAATTGTCGCACGATTATATTGACAATCTATTTCTTCGGAAGAGCGAATTAATATTTGGAAGTTTTTATTTCCGGTGCCTGTTTTCTAAGTATTCCTAATTTGTGCTTTATATAAGACTGGAACTGCCGACAATTACAGTGAGCAAGAAATCTTCATTCTTTTGAAAATCCTTCCAAAGGCCTAAACGCACTCACAAGCATTGGTCTGCAGTTTCTTCGCAGCGGCTGATTCGTGGCTTGCACTTTAAGGTATAAAAAAATAATCGCTGAAGCTTCTAAATTTTTGTGATCGTAATACTCCTGTCATGCGGCCAACCTACCATTTTAAGCGAGTGACACTCGCGTTCAGGGTCGTTCGCAGAGCGTCACACGATTAACTTGACTGAAATTGGTTGCAAAATCATAGCATCGCAGTAAGTTCAGCAAGCTCACGCCACTCGGCTGAAACATTCTTCCGTTCGAAAACATTGCGCATCAAACATTTAAAGTATTATTGATGGGGGTTTAACGTCCCAAAGCGACTCAGGCTCAAACATTTAAAGGTTGCTTTGCAGAGAGAATTGCCTCTATGTAGAATTCTCTGCGTACAAGGCTCTTGACCAGCTGCTTTTCAAAAGCTATTTTACTTTGAGACTTTATCGAATTGATCTTATTGGCTATGTCTCGAACTTCGCTTAAAGTCTTCAATGCTGGAAACAATAGACCTCACATGGCATCAATGATATCCAAAGCTGCCCTCACTAGCTGTTCCAATTGCTCCTCGCATATCAGCGAAGCCCACAGCTTTCAAAGCGTTTATTGCTGCAGCTTAGGACAAGCACATTCACCGATCCGCGCAAAGACATACAGTAGTTAAATAGGGTTAAAATAGCGCGTCGAATAAAGAATGTAGCGGATATGCAGATTCGCCAAGGACGAGTGTGGCAGGTTCTTATGATTTATATAAAGGTGTAAGACAGCCGAGCGTGGATTAAAACTGCTTTTCAGTGAATTACGATGACAATCCATTGTTCTCACCGAATTTCTGGCAAGACCCAGTACAGTAACTTGCTTCATACTCACAGTTGAGAACTGGCGTGAATGCAACGGAACTGTCACAGTCGAAGAGAGGCCTAATGTTATCAAAAAAATCATTTCGCTTCACCCGATCACAGAAGGCACACACGCTGATAAAGCTCCGCGATCAGCCGTACTATTGAAAATCGCACACATAAGCCATCCCTGTTCGTCAACCGATTATAAAACGAATGTAACGTAGGAATAAGGCAGTCTATATTTAAGAAATACAAAGAAATTTGGCAAACACACCCCGTGTTTAACACGCAGAAATATTGATATCCTAAGGCCCCACGGCCTTGTTACGTTTGGAGACGCCAACATGCCAAGAATATTGAAGCCACAGAGAAGCATCAATCGACAGAGGCTTCAAGGGCCGTCGACGTGGTTGCAGCGCCACGAATGCAGGTTATGGCGTCTACAAGGAACTTTCCCTCCACCTCCTTTTGGTTACGGGGTGAAACGGCCCTTCGCTGCCTGAGAACGGCTTTCGGGAACCTGTCGTTAGTTCTCAACGCCGGACCCACCTGGGACATGACGACGTCTTTCTGTCGGAGGGGACGGCAGGGGAGCCGGCAAGCGGCACGGGGCTGCAAATGAGCCGTGGCAAATGCCGCCGGGTTTGACTAAGCCAACAAAGCCGGAATCCTCGTGCTACGAAAACAACCTCGTCTTACCCTAAGTGCTTTTTCTTATACGTGCAACCTTCTGCAAAGTACAGTGGCATCCTTTCGTTCTCACGCTACCGCTGTGAAGTGCAGGTGACTGACCTTCGACGCTGCTTGGGGCCCGCTTCGGGCTATTCGTCACTGCTGCCTAGACAGCGCGGACCATAACTTGCCAGAAGTGGCAAGAGTGTGTTGTTGGGGGCGTCCTCGAATGCGGACCCTAACGACAGGACACGTGATCTACATCACAGTGATACGACGCATTTTTACTGAACTAAATTCCCCAAGTAGGGACCTGGGGACAGCGGACCCTATTTAAGCAGCGATCTGGCGTGTGATCAGCCACCTCCCGATTCTCTATTGAACTTTGTAAAAATGCAAATAAACCCTTTCAGTCTCTTCTCCACCTCGAAGACCCTCTCACCTCTTCGTCACCCCACAACAGCAGTCTCCCGATCCGGAACCCGGGACACCGACCTTGGCGAGAGCCGGCACAGGCGAACCAGGGGCCCGCATCTAACAACTGGTGGCAGCGGTGGGATTGAAGCGCAATCCCCCAACACCGGTTTACTGCTACGGGATAGAAGCCCCACACCTAACAACTCTTCGGCAGCGTTGGGATCGAAGCACAATCCCCCAACACCGGAGGCCTGCTATGGGGTTGGAGCTTAACACCTAACAGCCTCGTTTGTGTCGTCGAATATTTATATCTCAGTCTCATGCACCCTGACAAAGTTCCATGTAAGTCCCGAAAACAACCTTCGCAGCTCCACCGGTTAGAGCCCACGGAGATTCTTATTAACGTGGTGACCAGCTGCTCAGTGTTCACCATGACGACCAACTCCCACTCAAATCAGCGACCCACGATGTTTGGTGGCGAACCATGGGGAGCATATTTTTCCTGAAGGCTGCACTTTTGTCTTCTTTATCTCAAGCCCGGAGATGATTTTTGTCCTCCAACCTTCTACATCGAGGCTTGTGCTTGGCGAATATAGTTTCATCAAACTCCTGAGACGAGGAGGAACTCGGTCACTTACCCCACTTCGCCACCACACTTGCGCCATGCAGATCCACACCAGAGCGGTCGTCATGGTTTGAACCAAATACCAGCCTGGCTTTCGGGTGCCACAGCTAGTTCAGCTGCGCCGTAACTCGGCATTGCCTTAGTAGCCTTGCCTCCTTCTGCTTATATTCGAGGGTTTTGTCGAGCGCAGGTACCGTAATATTAATTTGGATTATTTACTGATATAAAGAGACATCACAGGGTGGACAAATGTAAGTGAGAAATTTAAATGGGTATGACCCGAAAACAGGGGCTTTGGTTCCATTACTAATTACACCTTTATCGCAGCTTTGCCCACTGCCTTCACAACTGTTTTCACAAAACACAGCAATGTACAACCTCCTGAGCCATTCAAGCGACAAGAAGTTTGATATGTAAATTGGTGATTTGCAGAGCCTCCCCATGAAGTGAACACTGAATTCGATAGCACTTGCCAGTAATCAAGATATTAAACACTGTTGTGCCATGACAACCAGCCCGGACTCCACATTTTCAAGACGCACAATTTCTCCTGCGAACGCCCTTGAACATGCCCGGTGCTGCGCCGCAAGGCACAGCGCCCTAACGCTCCCTTGACAAGCTATGATGCTGCATCGCCAGGCAGCACCGCTCTATGGAGAAGCATCGGCGAGCAACATGTCCAAACGTGTCCCAACATTGCTAGACAGCCAGGCGCCGGTTCCCCATTCTCCTTGGGAGTTACCGCGCACGGCAAACTTGAAGCGGGTTGCCAGCGCGGTCGCTGGTTGGACCTGTCGGACGGCGGTCAAGTGCTCGCTTTTTATTGGTCCGTTTGTGTGACGACTGTTTCTCGGGGCTATATAAGCCCCAACGCTGCCGCCTGGACAGACCGGCACCCCCTCTCCTTCCTGGAGGCCACCAGCCTCTTCGGCCGCCTGTAGGCCACAGGGGACAGCACATGTCATCTGACATGATCACTGCGGCTGCGCGCCTACCCTCTCCTCTTTCAATCTTTTTCCCCTCCTCTCCTCCTCCTATGACACGCCGGCAGTGGGCGTGGAGGATAGCCCTCCAGTAGACAAGCCCGTGTCTTCCCACTTTCATCCTTCCCTACAACCACAGAAGAAGCCTGGACAGACTCCGGACTCCGTTCTTCCGAGACCGTTCAGAGTGTGCCGCTCCCGAGTGGAGTGTGATGTATTACGCTTTGGAGCCTCGCCGGACGTCACTGTGCGAGAACAGTCGCGTTTGCTGCTAGCTCTCGGCCCCTGTGCCCATCTCGTCCTGCATAATGCTCTGTCCATAATGTATAAAATCCCTTTCGTTGTTCTCACCGACGCCTGACTCGGAGTCTTCGCTACCGACTGAGAGCTGGCGACGCTCTGTCACAAAACGGGTGGCGAGCGTTACGGGACAACCTCAAAGTCACAACACTGGATGGCAGCTACGAGATTGACCGATATCAGCTACATCGGCGCGGTGAGTGCCTGAAGTTTACCTCAAACACTAAACTTTCTCTGACACAGGTTATTATAGCTTAGAGAAGGACTTGGTGTAGCATTGTGTTAACCTTGTGTGTTTCAAGCCTAGTGAGAGCGTTTTGAAAACCAAGGGATGCTGAGGGGGTAAACGGCAGTTTGTAAAATACTTGCGAGTGTCTTACTAGTAACGTTACAGTAGCGTACGGCAAGTATATTCAAAAAGGGTAAACAGCGAGAGGACGGTGTGAACGATGGAAAAGTACAAGGTCAATGAAATTCTCCAAATTTGTGAGGAGTTGGGCACTGTGTTGGTCTCAGCAAAAAGAAAGAATGCGATCCTTGAGGTCATGAGGACTGGGGACATAACTGCTGAGGAAGCCGAAGAGGCCTGGGCGGATAACAATGAACGGTGGGAGCAGCAGGAAAAACGTTGCGAGGAAGAAAGGGAAGAAAAACGTCGCGAGGAGGAAAAGAAAGAAAACGTCGCGAGGAGGAAAGGGAAGAAAAACGTCGCGAGGAGGAAAAGGAAGAAAAACGTCGCGAGGAAGAATGGGAAGAGAAACGTCGCGAGCACGACCTTAAAATGAAAGAGTTGGAGGCCCGAATTAGCTCGCCGGCGCCTAGCCTCGCTTCTAACGGTCCAAGAATACGCGATCAACTTCCACCCTTTCATTCATTCATTCATTCATTCATTCATTCATTCATTCATTCATTCATTCATTCATTCATTGATTCATTCATTCATTCATTCATTCATTCATTTATTGTAACCTTAAAGGCCCTTTTCGGGCATTACATAAGGGGGGGGGGACAGTTGAAATACAATGTAAAGAGAATAACAATGTTAATACAGTAAAATACAACACAATGCAAAAAGGATCTGGAATACACTGTGAAATGTTGAAATGCAGTTCTAATCAATACATGGTGGCGGATAGGCTAAATTGGGAATAGTAACAAGAAAAAATAAATGGTAAAAATCAAAGCATGAGGTTGTTTTTTTCATTTGATGTAATGTTAGATTAGTGCGTCTCTAAATTTACTAGCGTCACGATTGTTTACGATGTGATCTGGTAACTGGCTCCAATTTTCCATTGCTGTAGGTATAAATGATTTATTGAAGGCTATTGTAGAACCATGTAAACGCTGAACACTCAGGGAATTGAAGAGGCGACGCGATGTTCGGATGGGAGGTAGGAGTAATGAGTCACGGAGGTAAGGAAAGTTGTAATACAATTTATGAAGAAGGCAAAGTCGTGAGATTTTTCGACGCTTCTCAAGTGGTAGCAGATTGAGTGTTGATTTAATCCTGGTGATGCTGTAGTATCTGTCATAATTTGAGGTTATGTAACGTGCTGCGTGGTTCTGAATAGCTTCTAGGGTGTTAATTAAGTTCGCCTGATGAGGGTTCCATATAGAAGATGCATATTCAAGTTTACTACGGATGAAGGTTTCATATGCCAATTTACGGACAGAAGGAGGAGCCAAGTATAACGATCGTCTGATGAAGCCGAGTGATTTGGATGAATTAGCCGCTAATTTCAAGATGTGTTCGGACCAGGTTAAATTGCTGGAGATGGTGACTCCGAGGTATCGGTAGGATTGCACGTTTGTTAATGTGTTTGAAAGCAATGAATAAGCGTAAGTGAGGCTGGAATGTTTGCGAGATACTTGCATGTATTGGCATTTTGAAATGTTTAGCGAGAGAGGATATGGCCAAATACCTCGTAAAATTTGAGCATGTGTGTGAACGGAATGGCACTGAGCGATCCCTCTGGGTACAGAATCTGTTAGCCTTGCTTCCTGGGCGGCACACGGCACAGCGGGGCGGCACACGGACCGATCAAGGTAATTTGAGTGGCGAGCAGGCACGGGAGATGCAGAGCTCGGAGGCTGGCCTGGGCGAGCGTGGCCTGGAAGTGACTGGGAGTGACACGTGCAGTGCTAGTCGCGATGTAGACACGACGCCGCAGTTAGGTGACGCGGGCTCCACACTCGCTCCAGTTTCCGCCAGGTGGCAGGCGCTCACTGCAGTTAAAAAAGAAACGCTGATTCGCGAGCAGCAGGAAGATTGCTCCATAGCCGATCTGATGAACAGCGTCAAACTGCGGGTGGTGAAAAAAAGAGGGTTTCATTTTACGAGAAATCTGGCTTATTGTACCGCTGCTACACGGATAAGCAGGGTCGCAAATATGAGCAGCTTCTGATTCCTCGAAAATATCGCCGTCAGTTACTGGAACTCGCGCACGAAAATGCGTGAGCTGGGTACCTTGGCTTAAAAAAAGACCAAAGCTAGAATGGCTCAGGAGTTTTAGTGGCCGCATTGGTGGAAGGATATCGAACAATTCGTGCGCTCTTGTGACACCTGCCAGAGAGTCGGCAAATCCACTGACAAATGGAAGGCACCGATGAAATTGGTGCCAGTCATAACAGAACCTTTTCGGCGACTGGTAATCGACATTTTAGGTCCTCTGCCAGAGTCAACGAACGGTTGTAGTTACGTTCTGACCGCCCTGTTTGTCGCGAGAAAGTTCCCAGAGGCGGTACCTCTTAAGGAGCTAAATTCCTCACAGGTAGTAGACGCTCTGCTCTCAATGTTCGCACGCGTCGGGTTCCCTTCCGAGGCTCATTGCGACAACGGCAGCGTCTTCACCAGCTGCCTAACTTCTACCTTTTTGGAAAGATGCGGCCTTAAAGTGGTGCACAGTTCTATCCATCAACCACAGTCTAACCCAGTAGAGCGAATGCATTCTGTGCTGAAGCGAATATTGAGAGCCCTGTGCTCTGAGCGTCATTGTGACTTGGAAGCCTGCATTCCCGCAGCTATGTTCGCCTTGAGATCTGCTCCCCATGAGAGCACAGGCTTTAGCCCCGCGGAGCTTGTATATGGCCGGATGCAAAGAACTCCGCTGCGCATGCTACGAGAGTCTTGGAAGGGCAGTGACGCCGACCCAAATGTAGTCTCCTACGTCCTCGACCTCCTCCAGAGGCTCGAGAAAACAAAAGGTATTGTAGAGAACCACATGAAGGCGGCGCAAACCTTGTCAAAGGAATACTACGACAAGCCAGCAAAAAAAAACGCACTTTTGAAGTGTGTAGCCAAGTGATGTTGCTGCGACCGTCGAAAAAAAACAAGCTTGAGGTTCACTGGGAGGGGTCCGCAAACCTTGTATCGAAGCTTTCCGATACCAACTGCGAAGTCAAATTATGAAGAAGGCCCAACAAAATTTATCACAGCAATTTGATGAAACCATACATTCAGCGTCACGCGATTGTAAGCATGACGGTAAATGCTGCCGATGAGGAAGGGGCCGAGATCCTGACGACGGCTGACATGAAAGAATGTGGTTTAGAGCTAATGTTGGAACACCTTACGTTGGACGCGCATCTAAGTGCCGCCAAAAAGGAGGACTTAAAGGGAATCGTTGCAGAGTTTAAGGAGGTTTTTTCGAACTGTCCCGGAAGGACCACGGTCCTAGAGCACGACATCGAGTTAACATCTGAGCAACCGATCCGCAGTAAACCGTATCGTTGTTCACCTGCGCAGAAAAAAATCATGGCTGAGGAGATTCAGCGCATGCGTGACTTGGGGGTTATTGTCCCAAGCGAGAGCGATCACACATCGCCCCTGATACTCGTCCAGGTTCCGGGAAAAGATCCGAGGCCATGCGTCGATTATCGGCGTCTGAACGCGATAACCCAAGATCAGACATATCCGATACCGAACCTGGAAGAAAGGGTAGAGACGGTGTCGAAGTCAAATTATATACCTACCCTGGGCCTCGTGCGAGGCTATTGGCAAGTACCCCTTACGGAACGGGCTAGCCGCTGCGCAGCGTTCGTTTCCCCGTTTGGAACGTTCCGCCCACTCATGTTGAGCTTTGGACTCAAAAACGCGCCGTACTGTTTTTCTAGCCTGATGGACAGAGTGCTTTATGGTTTGGGCGAGTTCGCCTTACCGTACCTCGATGATATTGCCATATTTTCGGACACTTGGGAAGCACATCTGGAGCACTTGCGTGTCGTATTGAGCAGGTTGAAAGAGGCCGGCCTTACGGTGAAACCAGCTAAATGTCACCTAGGTTGCGGTGAAGTGACTTACTTGGGCCATGTGGTAGGGCGCGGCCGGCGTAGACCTTCCGACATCAAATTAGCCGCTATTGTGAACTATCCCCGGCCAACCACTAAGACGGATATAAGGGCCTTTTTAGGTTTAGCTGAATATTACCAACACTATGTGAGAGACTTCTCTGACCTTGCCAGCCCGCTAACAGACGCGCTTCGGAAATCTGTGCCCGTTAACTTGACGCGGGACCCGAAGAAAGAAAATGCGTTCCAAATGCTGAAGCAAGCATTGAGCCATAAGCCGGTTCTGACGGCACCAGACTTTTCGAAAGGTTTCATCATTCCATGTGACGCGAGTGATCGCGGTGCTATGCCAGGACGATGCTAGTGGTCATGAACGACCAATTTTGTATTTGAGTCGCAAACTAAGTTGCAGGGAAGAGGCATACAGTACCTTTGAGAAAGAGTGCGCCTGCGTTATGTGGGCAGTGCAGAAGCTGGCTTGTTATGTCTCCGGTTCTAAGTTTATTGTGGAAACGGACCATTGCCCTTTCACTTGGTTAAGTAACATGTCGTCTAAAAGTGGCCGTTTGCTGAGGTGGAGCATGACCCTCCAGCAGCACAACCTCGTCATTCGTTATAAGAAGGGAAGGTTGAACGCGAACGCAGATGCTCTAAGCCGTGCATTCTAGGCCTCGCTTCTTTCAGTGACCTCCTCCTTACTTACCTTATTTCGCTTCGCGACAACCTGTCATATTCGCAGTAAGATCGGGGCAAAAATGAATGACCTCATTTGCTTCATCAGTAGTGTGTTTTCGGCCGAAGTGATTTCAAAGGGATCATTCTATTTTCATTAGTATTGATGATTATAATGGTTCCTAATATTTTGGCGTTTTGTTGATTTGCAAAATTGTTGTTTGAACCTTGTGTACTAGAACGTACACCTGCCTCTTGCTGCAGCGGGAGCAAAAAGGGGACAGCAATTTAGTAGTTAGGTTGATTTGGATTATGGCCTTGTCTGGTGTATGACGGGAGACAGAGGGCAATTGCGTGTGTTGGGTGTTGCCTTTTGCTGGTCGGTTCTTGCAAGCTCCAGAGCTGCCGACATCAAGGGCATCGGAACGACCCAAGTGAATCTGGTCGAGGTGCCTTGGCGACAACGCTGTGAGCAGCGATCCTGGCCCGGCGAGTGGGACCTGGGCACGTGAAGCGACCTGGCGTCCGGACACTGGACGTGAACTTCAAAGAGCCTGACGAACGTGCGCGTCGGTCATCCGAGCCACGTGGAAGGAGCTCGTCTTCCCGGCGCCTAATCTGAGGGCGGGGATGCTGTTGTGCCCGGACAACCAGCACGGACTCCACATTTTCAAGACCGACAATTTCTCCTGCGAGCGCCCTTGAACAAGCCCGGTGCTGCACCGCAAGGCACAGCGCCCTAACGCTTCCTTGACAAGCTATGATGCTGTTTCGCTAGGCAGCAACGCTCTATGGAGAAGCATTGGTGAGCAACATGTCCAAACGTGTTGCAACATTGCTAGACAGCCAGGCGCCGGTTCCCCTTTCCCCCTGGGAGTCACCGCGCGCGGCAAACTTGAAGCGGGTGGCCAGCGCGGTCGCTGGTTGGACCTCTCGGACGGCTGTCAAGTGCTCGCTTTTTATTGGTCCGTTTGTGTGACGACTGTTTCTCGGGCCTATATAAGCCCCAACGCTGCCGCATGGACAGACTCCGGACTCCGTTCTTCCGAGACCGTTTAGAGTGTGCCGCTCCCGAGTGGAGTGTGATGTGTGACGCTTTGGAGCCTCGCCGGACGTCACCGTGCGAGAACAGTCGCGTTTGCTGCTAGCTCTCGGCCCCTGTGCCGATCTCGTCCTGTATAATGTTCTGTACATAACGTATAAAATCTCTTTCGTTGTTCTCACCGACGCCTGACTCGGAGTCTTCGCTACCGACTGAGAGCTGGCGACGCTCTGTCACAAAACAAGTGGCGAGCGTTATGGGGCCACCTCAAAGTCACAACAACACCATCCAAATATATAGGAGCACCTACGGTGCTAAGGACTGTAAGGTTTCATACTTTAAACCACTTTATTCAGAGAGCGGATACGGACAATATATGCATACATACACACATACATACACACATAATTTATTTTTTCCAGGAATTGGAAAAGTCTTCTGAGCTCAACGCTATGAGATTGACTAGGCCCAGGAGACCCATTACATGGCAGTATCGTGAGTTTACAAAAAAAGAGATGAATAAACATTCACTCAGAAAGTTCACAAATGAAACTGATCTGTACAATTTCTATAGCATACACACAGCATTTAGCATGCATGATGCATATCACAAAAAAGAGATCTCACACAAAGCAAAACAACAACAAAAGAGTAATAACATCAATGTGCAGTTCAATATGAAATATCGCTAACGGAACAAAAATAGCAGTTGAAATCATATATTAGCAAAGTAGGAATGCTGCTACTTGACGGTGTATTCATGAATAGTATTGTATTTGTTGAGCGCAACAGGAAGGTTATGGGTCAAGAACTGATGATTATAGGAAGTGCGAAAGCGCGGGAGTGCCCAAATGTCTGTGTTTCTTGTGTTTATGATTGAATTTTTAATGCGCTGTTTTCAAGACACCAACAAAGTTAAAGTGATTTTTATTTGTGGGGAGGAGTAGCAGGCTGCCTGTAATAAACGAAAGTGGTATATGTTATCTATGGGAATAATGCCAAGGGAGGAAAAGGATTCTTTACAAGATGACATAGGTGCAATATTTGCGATGCAACGGACAATCTTTTTTTGAATACCTGCAAGCTTGCTTAAATTAGATCTCGTGGTTGTGCTCCAATCTAAAGAACAATAAGTTAAGTGAGAGTTAAAGGGGGCATTATATATTTGAAGCATGACTCATAATGGAAGCAACCTACGACAGCGTGATACTACACCAGCGATGGAGGAAAGTTTTATGGAAAGGTTATTTATGTGCATGTCCCAGTTAAATGCTGAAGAAAAATGAACTCCGAGAATTTTATGATGATCGACAATATTGATTACCTGACCTTCTAACATAATCACTTCACGCGCTGAAACTGGTTTATTTTTAGAAAGAAACATAACAGCTTTTGTCTAAGATGTGTTTATCTTTATTCGAGTTTGCTTTTACCAAGCAGACAACTGCTCAAGCATCTGATTACAATTTATTATCATATGTTGAATATTAGAACCAGCGATCAGCATTGTGGTGTAGTCGACATACACAATGAACTGAACTGTATTATTTATGTTTACTATATCGTTAACATATAAACTAAAATGAAGAGCACCTAATACGCTGCCTTGTGGAACACCACATGAAATGGGCAAGAATGACGACATGTTAGCCGTTATATGTACGCACTGTTGCCTTTCATGCAGGTAAGATTTCAGAAGCGTTAAGCAGTTTCCACCAGTTCCGTAAGCCTGAAACTTAGTGAGAAGAATGTGTGATTGAGGGAGTCGAAAGCCTTACTGTAATCAATAAATATTGCATCTGTTTTTCAATATTTTTAGATTAATTTCTTTTAGAGTCCAGAGAGCTATCTTCGTTGATCTCTCTTTACGGAAACCAAACTGTGAATTTGTGGCAGTGTTTCTACCTTCGAGGAACTTATTTATGCGAGAAAAAATTATCTTTTCTATGCCCTTTGAAAAAACTGGAAGCACTGATATCGGTCGAAAATTGTTGGCTGAGTTTCGGTCACCGCCTTTGATGATGACAGAGACTTTGGCCTTTTTCATTGCACCAGGAAAAGTGCCCGAACCCAGAATGAGATGAAAAATATGTGTAAGTACCATAGTGATGAGCGGTAAAATGTATTTAACTCGTTTAATCTGTAAATTATCTATATCTAATGCTTAACTATTGCTCAAGCTCAAAAAAGTACAATAAACTTCGAATTTATCTGTTGGGTACATAAATAAGGTCTCGTTAACGATGCTCCTAAAGTCTAATGCATCCGGAAGATCATTTTTGGAGCGGCTACATTTACAAAATGATAGTTGATATAGTCCGCAGCTGCTTTACCATGTAATTCATCGTAATTAAGCTTCAGATAATTTGGCCTACACTTTTTGCTTTCTCGATCTAGAACATTATCACTTTCCAGGTTTTGTCAGGGCGCCGAGAAGCAACATCAGCCAACAAGTGTTCGTAATAGGCTTGCTTTTTCCGTTTGAGTTCACCGTTTATTTTTTTTTCACAGTTTATAAATTATTTTAGCATTATTTCAGAGCGCGTTCGTAAAAATGAGTGATACGGGCGGTTCTTTGCTTTGATAGGTTTTATATGTCCACGGGTAACCCATGGTTTTCTCGTTCTTTTTGTGGAAGACCTGTTTGTTTTCATCGGAAAATATTGGAAATAAATACGCACAAAACTTGCAATGAAAGCATTATAAGCATCGTTTGAATTTGTTTTAGTCAATACAGATGACCAATACAGCAAGAACCCCAGGGAAACACACCACAAACCGCAGTGGGCGGTACAGCCTGCGCAACTACTAGCCGGTTTTGCGATTGTAGACTTTGGCTGTTTCGACTGAACATGCGTGAGCTATTTCGCTGAGGAGACTTGCCAAACTGCCCTAAACACGTATGTGTACGTTAGTGCTTCATTTTTTGTCCTTGCTTTGCAGCGAACAACTTATTGAAATGACTCTTTGGTACCAGTAGAAATTAAAGAACGCCAGAAGACACGATGTCTACTTTGTGCTTGCTCATTCCTATCTGTGTTTGGACTCCTGTCCCTCGAGTCACCTGTTGGCAGTCTCATAATGTATCATGACTACAGCCCACGCGTGCAGTTTCCTCAGTATCACTTCAGGCAAGGGTGCGATAGGCTCGTAAATTTAGCTGAAGATGGCGCATTGTCCACTTAACTCATGGTTAATGTGCAGTTTATCGCTGAAGCACGCGTATGTACTAGATTGTCGATTATGAGTACACGGTTGGTCCGCAAAAACATGAAAACTCGGCGGTGATTTGGAAACTGTCCAGAAAGGGTGATGCATGAAAACCATTGCCACGTTGCGGCCAGTGAGCCTTGTTAGTAGTTCTGGGAAACTGAATACGCTTTCCTTCAGAGGTCACTTCGTGAAAAACTGCTGTGACGTGCCTGAGAGTTCTCAGAGTTCTCTTCGGGAGATGCGACCTGTTCTAAAACCTAAACTGGTTCAACTGATGGCTCGGGAGCGCAAGTAAGGTCCCTAGGTAGGCAATTCACGTAAGTGGCGTTCACGCTGACTCTTTTGTCTCCTTTTTTCTTGGCCAGTTTATCGATCACGTTAGCGACGTCGGTGACGAGCTTCTTGAAAGGAGGCCGCATTTTTGGGTCCTTTTGCCAGCACTGGAGCATGAGGTTGTACCTGCATTGAATGAGGAGTGATTAAATGCAGGAGAGCTTAAGTTTTTAATGTCTTGCTTGAAAAGAAAGGAAAAAAAGGTGTACACAAACTAACAGCTCTCTCGGGCAGAATTCTGGTCGCTCCATTCGGCGCCCTTGCCTCAGGAATCTGGCGATGTCCCAGTTGTCCACGTCTGGGTACGGGGTCACACCACGTGTCATGAGCTCCCAAAGCAGCACACCGTACGACCACTGGCGGAAAGAACCGCGCGAGTTTATGGCGAAATTTCTCAGCACGACAGAAATAAAATTTAGGGAATGCACCAAACGCCTGCACCGGCAGGAATACTCACGACATCAGTCTTATGATTGTAGGTGCCTTTCTCCAAGCTCTCTGGTGCCATCCATCGAACGGGAAGCTTGGTCTTCTTGTTATCTCCGCTGTAGTAGTCCTTCTCGTAAATGTCACGTGACAGACCGAAGTCGGCGACGCGTACCACTAGATCTTCGTTCAGCCTGCAATCAGTCCCAGAGTGCAGGGCATCACGTGAGACACTTCATTCAGCAAAGCCGCTCACAAATGCATCTCCACTCACATGCAGTTGCGAGCAGCGAGATCTCTGTGCACGAACTTCATGTCGGCCAAATAGTCCATGCCTTGGGCCACGTGGATGCCAAATGTTATCAGAAGTTTCACTGTTGGGTTCTGGACAAGAGGAAGGTCATGGCAGTAAGCCAAAAATTAGGTTGATTTACGAAAGGAAATTCCTGGTATCATAATTCAGTACGGGTCATAAGGATGAGAATTTTGGAGGACTGGTCCATAGCAGCACCGATAACAGCCACTGCAGTGCATGATTGAAGTGTATTTCCATGTACACGTCCGCAGAGACATCTGTCATGAACGTGCGCGGTACTTGTTGGCCACGTTGAAAAATAATTATTTCCATGTGCAGTAGCGTAGCGTGATATGGCTAAGAAAAACGGCTGTATCAATCTTAGACTTCAGTAGCGGTGAGTGTCTTATAAGACTGAAGCGTGTGATATTTTATCCGAAAATATTCTGGCATCGATAAAAGTTAGCCAAAACAAGCTTCGCATGCAATATAACTCGCAGGCTACCTTTGTGTTGAAGCTTTGTTCGCAGAAAGGTACTTGATTGCCCCGATTTCCCAACCCAAACAGGAAAAAAATTAGACAGGAAGTGTGCCCTTACATTATTCTCGTCCCGTATGTAGGACAGCAGGTCTCCGTGCTTCATGTATGGTGTCATCACCATGAGGCCGTCTCTCTCGTCGATGCTCAACCCTGTGAGTGGAAGTACGTTGGCGTGGTGGAAGTCCTTCATGATGAGAGCCTCCTCTAGGAATGACAGGCTGTCAATGTCGCCTCCACAGGAGTCTGCAGCATCCGATCAAAACAGACAGCGAAGGTCGAAATGAAGTCAGCCGAGATACGCTGGCCGCTTCGCTAGGAGTAGGTTAGTTTCTGTATAGTAGGCGGTAAGGAACAACAGGGAAGCTCTCCCGACGCTCTATGAAACTGCCAGCATCTAACCTGTCATTGTGAGCGCCTCGAGCATGGACATAGAGCGAAGCCGGTTTCGATTTCCCTACTGTGTGCTGATGGAACACACTATGGAGAGAACTCGGCTTTGGAGACATCCACTTCATACTGCATCTAAACCTCTGCATTAGAGTGCCGACTAAACATCTCGGATGTAGATTTAGTGTGCAGGCTGAATCTGTCAGAGATAGATATGCGCGTCAAATGCCCTTCTTAATGATGCGGAAGCCCGGTACAAACGAAAGCAGATTCAAGATGTATTGATTAGCGCAGAAATAACTGCAGCCAAGGTCGGAGTCTTTAAACATTAGAAACTGAAACGCGACAAGCCCTTCCTTTAAACTCATTTTCATTTAAAACATAACCGCATACCCCTAACATTTGCCACGTTGCCAAAAACAATATATATATATATATATATATATATATATATATATATATATATATATATATATATATATATATATATATATATATATAGCAGACAAATCAAATGAAATAAGGGGCTCGTTTGACAAACATATTAAGGAAACCAACAGTCACCGAAACCAAGGTGCATAGGGGAATGTTTTCTATTTTTGTTTTAATTTCTAGTGCCAATCAATTGATTTTTTAAAGAAAATTAGTTATAAAGTATCAAAGAGTATGGTGGAGCTGCCATAAAAAAACGTAAACCAATAAGCTCCTGCCTGTACCACTAAAGTATCACAGGCTTAACCCAATCATAATATAAATGAAAAGACCCGAAGGCAATGTGCTTTTGCCACCCGCAGGTGGGAAAATAAAAAATGGGGTAATGCTACTAAGCGACCCACAGCCGGAGGAGCGGGCCCGGGGAGACTCTCCTGATCTCCCCTGGGACGTAGCGGAGGGGGTGGGACATAGGTTGTGGGAATGGGAATGAGGGAAGGGTTATAGGTAATGTGATGGGAATGGGGACAGCGAGATATTGACCCTCATTTTATCATTGCTCGACTCTTCTGGCCAGGACAGGGAGGACGTCGATGTTGTCCAATGGTGCGGCTCCACTCACGGGATGCCCGACCACCCAACGACGCAATAGCTCCGACTCGGAGACAGGGAATCCTAACCCGGGGCAGCTGCCTCGGGCTCCTCCACGACTATCAGGGGTCCGGTTCGGACTTGCGTAACTCTGCCCAGCTACTAACCGTTTAGTGTTTTTCGCGGCTTTTCAGACTCCGGAAGTATGTGTGGTGGATCCAGCCAATGGAATTAGACTCCCGGGGAACCAACCACCTGTGCTTCCAACCAACCAACCTTGCACTTATTTCCTCCCCTGGCTTGCTCCACACCTACTGAGGAGAGTGTGTTCAGGGCCGGGCTGACCGGGCCACAAACCAAGAACCTGGCCGAGGGTGAGATAACCCGGGCCTACTCACCGCTACTCCACAACATCGACGGTTTTCGCATCGGTCGTAGTAAGGTCCCCCTTACCTCGGCGTCCCGCGCTCTAGCCTCACGGCCCCGCGGTCAGCCATCCCTGGCTGCTTCCCCGAGGACATCGCTCCCAAGGAGCCCTTCTGCTGGAAACCCCCGCGCGGACCTGGCCTCTCCGTGGCCAGAAACCGACGTGCCAGCCGGTAGCCACGCACGCCCCCGCGTGCAGAGGCCTTTTGATTTTCGAGCACTTTTTGAGCCCAATTCCTTGAGTCCAACCTGATTATGAAACCAGGCCTGCCTCCGCACAGGCATCGGACCTCACGTGCGCGACTGGCCCACTCAGTCGCTTGGGAGTCACTGCCACTCCCATGGGGTTTTGCATCCCCAGAGGACGGGCCCCGGCCAGCCCATCCCCACCGCTGGCGTTGCACCGGAACAAAGCCTAGTAGCCAAAACTACACCGGCCCGTATCCGGTGGCAGGGGGGGCCACGGGCAGGCCGCACAGTCGGATTTCCCCCCCCCCCAGTTATAAAGTAGCAGAAGAAACAACCGTGCCGCCGGTGGGATCCGAACCCACGACCTCCGAATATCACGTCCGGTGCTCTTACCAAGTGAGCTACGGCGGCGGCTGTCCAATCTGCTGCTTTCGTGGGTATTTATGTTTTGCGTGTAAGCTTACACGATATTCGGAGGTCGTGGGTTCGGATCCCACCGGCGGCACGGTTGTTTTTTCTGCTCCTTTATAAGTAATTTTCTTTAAAAAGCAATTGATTGGCACTAGAAATTAAAAATACAATAGAAAACATTCCCCTAGGCACGTTGGTTTCGGTGACTGTTGGTTTCCTTAATATGTTTGTCAAACGAGCCCCTTATTTCAGTTGCCTTGTCTGCTAATAGCTTAAGGGGGTCTCGGTTCTGGCAGCCTTCATGCCATAGGTAGCATAAGAGGGCTCTCGCACAGTTTCTGCCCTCGCCGTTAGGTGACGTCCTACGTCACACTTGCGGTATTACAGGACGTGCTACGTCCACCGATATGGACGAGGGTGGCGCTGGTGAACACTCTCAAGGTTCGCTTTCACGCAAAACATAAATACCCACGAAAGCAGCAGATTGGACAGCCGTCGCCGTAGGTCAGTTGGTAAGAGAACCGGACGCGATTTTCGGAGGTCGTGGGTTCGGATCCTACCGGCGGCACGGTTGTTTTTTCTGCTGTTTTATAAGTAATTTTCTTTAAAAAGCAATTGATTGGCTCTAAAAATTAAAAAAAAATAGAAAACATTCCCCTATGCACCTTGGTTTCGGTGACTGTTGGTTTCCTTAATATGTTTGTCAAACGAGCCCCTTATTTCATTTGCCTTGTCTGCTAATAGCTTAACGGGGGTGTCGGTTCTGGCAGTCTTCATGCCATAGGTAGCATAAGAGGGCTCTCGCACAGTTTCTGCCCTCGCTTTAGATGACGTCCTACGTCACACTTGCGGTATTATAGGACGTGCTGCGTCCACCGCTATGGACGAGGGTGGCGCTGGTGAACACTCTCAAGGTTCGCTTTCACGCAAAACATAAATACCCACGAAAGCAGCAGATTGGACAGCCGTCGCCGTACCTCCGTTGGCAAGAGCACCGGACGCGATATTCGGAGGTCGTGGGTTCGGATCCCACCGGCGGAACGGTTGTTTTTTCTGCTGCTTTATAATTTTCTTTAAAAAGTAATTGATTGGCACTAGAAATTAATAAAATATAAAACATTCCCCTATGCACCTTGGTTTAGGTGACTGTTGGTTTCCTTAATATATATATATATATATATATATATATATATATATATATATATATATATATATATATATATATATATATATATATATATAAGCGTGTAGCGAGTTTCAGCGGGAGTGCGGAATGAGCCACAAGAGCGCTAGGTTATACTAGTTTGCTCGATAACTAATATTCTGCTCGGGAACAAACAATCTGTTAATTTCCTAAAGAAAAATTGCGCTTCTCACAAATTCCGCTCTTTCTTTTAAGCTATTCACAAAGCTTACATTTCGTTATCACCCCTGCGCATCACCTATCACATCGCATCAGTCATCGGAATGCTGTTCATGCATCTCGAGCATCCGCTTATGCGCACCTGAAATCATTCTTCGCCCAGACCGCTAGAGACCTGAGCAACCTGCCCGCTAAAGCTTTCATCCGTCCTCGCCTGGAATCCTTCAAATCATTCATCACTGATCTAATTAAATTATATCTTCGCTCACCCCTCATGTAATGCCCCTAGTGGGCCTTTGAGGTAATAATGAATAAATATATGGTAGAACTCAGCCATTTAATTCTTCTGCATTTCCTAGAGCAATTAAGCTCTGGAATGATCTTCCTGACATCATACTCTCTTTCACGGCTCCTGGAGATCTGTAAACACCTATGTACACATTTATTGCACTAGTATTGTTCGAAACGTCGTGCTACGGTTTCAGTTGCTCTTAACGTTGTTTTCTAATGTACCACTGCTTCTGCTACGTCTCGTTACCTCCTTTCCGCATATTCGTGTCTCGCTCTTTAATTTATTTTATGTTTCGTGTTTAATGTTATCTTAACTCTGTTTTGTATAAACTGCGTGTTCCTTTCGTGTAGTTGCCTTGTACCGCGTCCGTTGTACTCCTCCGTAATGCCAAACGGCCCTGGAGGTATTAATAAATGAAATGAAATGAAATTATGGTTTATTATTTCTGCATATTCCTTTTTTATACACCCCCCTCACCCAATGCTCTTCAGGGCCTGTGAGGTACAACTAACTAACTTACTAACTAACTAAATAAATAAATAATATGCTTGACCCTGTCCTGAAAGTAGCCGTCTCACATACTATTTCGGGGGCGAACTCTGCGGGTGCGACGCTGCCACCATGAATGGTCCCCGCTGAAAACGAGAACCTTGGAGTATGATCCGAAGTGTCAAACGAGTGGCGCGAAAACTGTGTCCTCTTAGGGCAAGCGGACGTTCAGGAGGACGCAAACCGGCTTGAGGCGGGGATGTCAGTCGTCGCCACTCATAAGGTAACCTGTCTCTGAGGGTCGGATAAACCGGCATACGTTGTGTGGTATGGATGTGCGCTTGGAGAGCGAGGGTCCCGCATCTGGCTAATATCGGGTGCTTGTCCTCTGCGTAGGCCTGAAAAGGAGCTCGACTCATTCGGGATAATTTCGAAAAGCCCGCGCTGTCCCCTCCCCTTCCCTGGGTTAAGCTCCATAACCCTCACCTAGTATACGCACACTCCGTTCCACATTCATTCCGTCCATCGTTTCCCAGCGCAGATCAGGGGATTCCATCCAGGCCCGAACAATAGCATGTGGTTTCGTTGTCACTCGTAGCATTTTCCCACTTTCATTTATATTTTTCGCCTTTTGGTACAAAAAGACGAGGTTTCCTTATTTGAACGGATTACTTTATGTGGTGGTTGAATTAACCCGGCGGTGATTTGAGCTGTGCAGGTTGAGGCTCTTTATTTTACAATCATTTAGAGCAGTCCCAAGCCAACCATTGTCTTCAGCTACATGGTACGGACTAAGTAATATTTTATTTATTTTTAACGCCAAACCTAACAAACCGGAAACAACTTTGCACGGAAGGTAAGGTGCCCGCGAGCTCCATCTGTGCGAATATGAGTTGCCGGTTCGCAAGCTCGGTTCGTAAGGTTGTGCACAGACATTTATAATGTGACAGCTCTACTTAATTTCGTAAAAATAATTACAGAGTACTTGTGGCCACGACTGGTATGCATGGTAAGTATATTTACTGACAAGGCTATAATGCCTAAACAAAGCACTGAAGTGTGTAGGAGGGGATGGTTGCCCCTGAATCTCTCGGATGACGCTGGTGCGTAAGGCAGGTCAACATCACTCTGAAACGACCCGCATTTTCGAGCGCTCTGATATGTCCCACAACACACTGCACTAAAAGCGTCGAGCGCTATAACGATTGTTAACAGTTGTTAACAATTGTTAACCAACAGCTTCGTCGACGAAGCCGCACATTCTCTCTATTCTGTAATTCAGCGCTCGCACAACGCTTTGTTGCTTGTACCTGCTTTGGAAAAACGTAGACCAACAGAACTAAAATGTACCGTGCTTGCGTCGAGAAACGAAACGCTATATGTATGCGCTCGATAATTTTAAGTTGGATTCCAGATATAAATCAGCTTTCATTGCGATATTGATAAAACACTAATAGTTAAGCCCCACGTCAGACGTTATCTTCAATGTAGAGTTAACATAACTAAAACCATGTAAAATCAACGACACTCATGACAGCACGGTCAGGCGAGCGCTTGAAAAGTGTTATCGTGTTCGTCGAGGAAGGAGGCGTTTGGTAAGATGGAATGTAATATACCTCCAGGAGCCGAAAATAAACGAAGTTAAACTTCTTTTAAAGTTTTATTTTTATTCTGAGACGCAGAAAGAAATAAGCGGCTGGTGGCACCGTGAGAAAACGTTAGTCAGGAGATTTACTTTTTAAATGCGTTGTGCGCCGCAAGTAATGATAATTGTGCTGTAGGGCTTCATGGCAGAGACGCATTCACTAGTATATGAATAATTGTTGTTTAACGCTTCTTACTCATCGCCATCATCAAATTATTTCCTCTGTAGGACTAAGACCATTACAATCCATCTAGAAGTTACCCTCTACAGGGCCAGGTGAGGTAATCCTATTACTACAAACTTCCTAGTAGCAACCATCCACCTGACCCTCTGACGTCCCCGGCTACCCTGTCCTTCTAGAACCAGTCCTTTGTCTTAAGGAACCACAGGTGCATGGCCTTCGTGTTAAATGCCCTGCCCAGGTCCGTTTCCTCTACTTGGTTTAGACTGCGATATTCTAAACGTGCGTATAGTTCATGACACATTCTTCTTTGTTCCAGTCTCTTGTCCATACACCTTTCATTTTGCTTTTCATATCTCGCTGCGCTCTCCTCAACTTATGTTTAATCCTTCCCGTCGGGCTTCACTTTTCTGGTCGGTAGGTTTGTGCCAGTATGATACAACTGTTACTTCCTTTCCTCAATGGGGATATTGGTAGACTAAGCATCATCTAAGCATCATCTGCTAAGCATCATCTGAGAGTGCCTGCCAAGCGCGCACCACTCCTTTCATATTCTCCTAGTCATCTCACTCTCGTAGTCCGGGTCAGCGGCTACTACCTGCACTAAAAAATGCATTCCCTTGTACTGCGTTGTATGCTTAACTGCCTAATGTAAACTGTTGTTCTCTTCAAATCACACTGATAATTGCTTTGAATTTTTTACATAAATTTTTTTCGCCTACAGTATCGATTTGCTTGTGTTGGTTATTGATCTTCCCTTCTTCAGAGCGGCCCCTGAGTTAATTAGAAAACAATTTTGTGAGCAAATCAGCGCTGAAAAAAAGTATTTTGCAATACCTTCTATCCTGAATGAAGTTCTCTGAATACCTCCTCTAAACACATGGTGAATAGTGGCGGACATATGGTGCCTTCTTGCTTGGCAGCGTTCCTGATTTTGATTTGATGTCTTTTATGTCAAGGATTATGGTTGATGCGCAACAGCTTTAGATTTATTCCAGAACCTTTGCATACGATTCTGCGCATTTCTATAACGCCTGACTGATTACCTGAATCTTGTCTCTTATGTATGCTTACTTTGGATTAATTTATGGTTCTATGCTAGACGAAAACCGAAAATTTTCACTGCCCTTTAAAATTCGTAGGTCATATTTCAATCTTATACGGGCAAACCACTAGTTCTCGGTCAGATACATTCTATTGGAATGCAGCCAGCTTTTGCAGCACGTACGTTCATTTATTACGCGACGCTCAGGCAGGGAAAGTGAAGGGTTACGTACTGTTGCGGAGAGTTTTGACGGCGACGTCCGTGACTTGGCCTCTGCCTGGCACCTTCAAGGTACCGCGGTAGACACAACCGAAGTGACCTTTCGGCAGAGGGAAAGATAATACAATCAATTTAGATTAAAATTTGCAGCGGTGTAAGTTACTGTGAAGAAATCTTAGAGCATTCTCAGTGAAGCGATCTGGCAATTAATCCCCTGGAAACATCCAAGCTGAACTCGTCAAGACTTATAGCTGGCAGCACTGCTCAGAAATTACGTCGCATGCGGGTTTATTCGTTCAGGAGAACAGTAGAGAGCAAGAAGGTTGAAGGAAAACATCGTGGCTCGGGTCTGGATGAAAATACTTGAATTGAAATACCTAATTCTTTTTATTACCGGCCACAAGGAATGTGACACTATGTAGAGCAAACAAGTTGTGTTGCTCTATTGAGCATCCGATAACACCGTGTGCTTATGGACATCAGCGCACAGTAATGAAACGCAGATTGTATCAATTATTCCCGAGATCGCCAACTTCCTCATAGCCAATTTGTAGCACAACGGGTCGCTAAGCAAGCACGTAATGCACGCCAATGCGTCTATTATACTCAGCAACAATAAATGTTTTTTTTTGCTCTATTTGGCTAACATGCAGCGCTATCAGTGCGAAATTAGCAATAGAATATACCTTCGCCGATGACAGGACCCACTATGAGCAGTTCTCTGCTGAAGAGAAGCCCGTTGCTTTCAAGCATGCGTTTAGTGTCTTCATCCAGTTCAAAAGCGGCCTTCATTAAAGGCTGCCTCGCTCCAGGGTTGTTTTCTTGGACGTAGCCTGTGAAAAAGGGAAAAAAAAAGATGCGCTTCAGTAATCTCATTACATACGAATGCGCTAGCTAGCGCACAAACACACGTGCAAACAATCTTTTTTTCTCTGCTCAGCAAATCTATGGCGGAGGGTATAGTTTGTGAGATACCACATGAGAGGGCAAGGAGCAGAATCCAGCCAATGGGGAGGGCTTAATGTAGGGCCCTAATAACAGAATCTTCAGGTTGTCATACGCACGTACCTACAACGTCAGCCAAGGCAACCGGGAAAGCGCTTATAAAGCATTTTTGACGTAAGCAAAGAAATCCCGAGGTACAGAAAAATATATCGCGCCCAGCTTCATGAAGAGTAGAGGAATTAGAAGCTTGCGAGGACGTTTCTGCAGGCTGGTTGGTGCAGAACTGGAATTGTTTGTTTTAAAGCGGCGAAAGACTGCAGGAAAAAAAGCGAACTTAATAGGACAGAGTGATAACTAACAACTCATATTTGGAAGGCAGGCTTGATTGACGGACCACTTGAGCAGCTCATATCAACCAAATGGAAGAAAAAAAATTCAATCAACAAAAAATCAATTCAACTGAGATCCCATGATCCCGCGAGGCGGATTGCGTAGTTCCAGTGCTTTTGCTGCGCAAGGTATTTGAGTTCATTTTATAAAAGCAAAACTGAGAGATTCCTGACGCACGCGTTGCCAGTTTTTTCAATCTCATCAGCTTCTATTATCTCTCTCCCTATATCCGTCTTCAATTTGAGCAGCACTGCGGTGTTCCAAGAGCAAGAGCGCGAATCTTCGAATATGATCGATCATTTCGCTGCCCAAAATGTTTCTTTTTTTAACTGTTAATTTTTTATAACTAACAGCCTGATTTGGTAGCTAGCGATCAGTCCTGTGAAGTAGTTTTTTTTTCTACTCTGTCTTTCTGCGCTTAAAAAATTAATTCCAGAATTAGAAACTGTTTATCCGAAGTTTTGCGGCGCAAAAGAGGATGTAGTCAGCTTTGTGACTTGGGGTTTGTGGTCATCCACTCCTACTCTCGAATGGTGCTCAGCCCTCGACCCAAAGTAGACAGTTATCACTTGTGCTAAACCGTCACTATCCGTCGCCATCATCCATCGTCTTGCTCACCATCCACGTTTCGTAAGGCCTCATGTCCCATGGGGATACAGGGGGGTGAAAATTTAAGCTTTTGAGATCTCTTAAAATCACGCACAGAAGACAACGCGAAATTAACCTCTGCACATCAGTGATACGGCCAGTTTGGGGCACAAAGTGGGATGATTATTGTACCTTCCGGCGCCTTATTAACAACTATTATTCTTTTTCGCCAGTACAGATAACGTGAATGCTTATAATAAAAATATAGATGTGGTCGGACTTCTTGAGTACGTTTTGGTAGATGTACCTCCTAATGTGAACCAGCTGTTGACTAGGGCGTTTGTTTCATTTGGACAGCCGAAATTTAAATGGAAGCTGTTCAAAGCTTTATTGGTTGCTGTATGCCGTTGGCTGACCGAGCACCGCGTCACGCCGGGAGGAGTTTCTCGTCTTTGGTTAGCGTCTGAAAGGGTAGTCCTTGTGTGATTCGGCTAAGTACCAGTGCTTGCACCAGCCGAAGAGTGTCTTCTCGCATTCCTTGGCGATGCATGAGAATGCGGCTTAACAAAGGGAGAGGAGCGGCAAGTTGACACCATCATGGGAGTGTGTGTGTGGGGGGTGGGGGGGTACACAAGCCGGCTCTTAACCTGCCTAAAAACACGTCGACGGAGCATCTGAACGGACAAGAAATCTTCAACACCTTTACAGAACTAACAGAAGCCATCCGTGCATCTCAAACGCTAAGACTTCAGACTACCCAAGCTGGACGGTCTATTCTACACCGAGTAGGCATAGTTGCAGACATCCGCGCGCCAGATGTTCAGTCCTCTATAGAGAAAAAAAACACAGGAAATACATCAGCTTGGCCTCGATACCGAAACATATGCTTAAAGACGTTCACATAGGCAGACGACGAGCGCCAGTAACCTACATAAGCCGACGCCTATATCCAATTCCCCGAACGTGGTTTATGTTGACGCCGCAGCATACCGGACCATGACAAGTACGCAGTGCCGGCATTGGACCACCACTTCTATTCACTTCTTCTATTCTATTCTCAATTCACTGCTTCTGTAAGAGCCGAAACACTAGCGGCTGCGGAGACCCCCGCAGTGGCCTGCATTAGGCATTACGAGTCCGAAGGCCAAAGCGCTCATGTGATCACACACTCGCAGAACGCGTGAAAAATTTCCTGAGAGACCGAGTTCCCAAGCAGGTCAGTCAGCTCATGGGCACTACACCCCTCACCAAGCCCCACCAAATCACCTGGACATCAGGCCACGAGGGACTGGAGCGAAATGAGAGGGCACATGCTCTAGCTCGAGGCATCATCAACCGAGCGGGGCCACAAACCGTGTCCGCATTTACCCCTCTACCTTCTGGGTATAACGAACGCCTCGAGTTTCAGTGTCTTCAAAGGAGACACTTCCCTCCACCTCATAGAAAATTCGACACCCCAGAAGCCGTCTCTTGGCGGCCGATACAGACCAACACATTTCCAAACCTCCATTGATTACATCTCATGCACTCAACATGATACTCCGACACCTGTTTCTGGCCCAGGCCCGGCCTACACTTTTCCACATTTAGTGGAGATGCGCAGCCAAACCAAAGACTTTACAGACGGAAAACACGTATTTTGAGCGATGGGAGGCGCTGCTGACCAGTGATAACATTTAGGATCAACGGGCCCTCATACAAAAGGTCACCAGGGCAGCTCAAGCCAGCGGAGCCCTGAAATGAGGGCCCCCCCCCCTATAAACTCGCCCATCTCTCCTTCACTTTAATAAAATTTTTCCTCCTCCTTTTCTCACCACCATGCATGCACCATTACGCGGAACGAACTAAAAAATTCAGCACGAGTATCTAAGAAAACCCGCGCGCTAGGTTAAATCTAGTAAATGTAACCGTGTAGGAATACCACTGCCTCTACCTTTCCGATATATACAACATCGGTTACTGCCTGTATTAAATAGTTCAGTATTCGACTTTAAACAAGTACGGGTCTTACAGTGGAAATTGTTATCTTACTTTGTGCGCCCCCTCTCCCCGGACCACATAACTTATTAATGCGAAAGCATTGTATGGCTATGTCCTGTCGGCAAAACGTGCCAGCAAAATTTGTCGGCAGAAAACATCGCCCCATCAGAATGAAACTCAAAAGGTTTAACGGTAGGCGTTGGCTAATACATTAATAAGTGTGTAATATGTAGTGGTGACGTTTACCAATTGTAATTAGTTAATATATAAATTGATTTAATCATTTATATGTTTCCGTTCGAATTGTCGTTCAGGGTGAATGTGTCAATAAAAAAAATGGGTGTAAAAATGCTGTGGTTAGATTTACAACAAAAATCTCATTAATTATTTAATTATTAATGCGAATGTCAAGGCCATGGACCGGCAAATTGCAGCGTGTTAGAGAAAAATACAAATAAAAATAAAAAAGAAAAGAAAAAGAAAAAGAACAAAAGTAAATAAGACAAAACAACATAAAATAAAAATAAAGAGAGCAAAATTGAACAACAGTAAGAATCGATTAAAAATAAAAATAAATATGCAGGGAGAAAGAGAGGAAAGGGAAAGGCTTTCGCATTTCCGCTCGTAAGCAGAAAGTGCAATCCTGTAATTTTTTGCATACGTTAATTTCATGTAGTCTCAGACAGCTAGTCTGACACACGCTTCAGGGAAAGGGTCAAAGTACGCGTTCATTTACCATATGTGAAGAAATATTTCTCAGCAATGTGAAAAAAATACTGTATATGCGTGTTCGCGTTTGATCCCGACCTCACTGCACCTCTCCGCGCCTATGTTTCAGAAATCATTAAAGCTTAACTTTGATCACCCTGTGTAATGCTGACACAAAACGACCCCGCTGGTTCTCGCTGACGACATGCTGTGAGTTTTCTCTGCAAGTCAGTTACTCGGGATCCTGCCACAGGGCAGGACGTACCCCACTCCCATAAAAATCTGCCTACAGCGTAGAGGGGTACCACAGGTGCGAACCATTCGCATCGCGGGCCTCTACCTCCAAGAAGGTGGGAAAAATACTGGAACCATGAAACTGTTGAAGAGCACGCTAGCAGCCACTACGCAGCTAATACGCAGAGTCACAGGTAAAGTTCACGTACTAAGGGAAGCGGATACTCTGCCGGTGGTAAACGCCTATACTATGAGTTGAGTACTGTGTTCTACCCGGTATCTCAAACTCAATCCATCCTAAACCCAAACAATAAATTCTATAATGAGACAAGCTTCTAATGCAGCGCTCTGATTGCCCAAAACCGCTAACAACGAACACCTGGCAGAAGTTAGATGTGGATAACACCATACAAGAATTAACCGAAGCGCATTTGAAGCCCAATATCTGCGCCTAGCCAGCACCTTTACCTGCAGGCATATACTCTCTGAACTCCAAATTCGCATCTCCGCTAATCAGAACTCCGTAAAAGCTCTCCCCAAATAATTCGTCAAAGGCTACGCATTCGGCCACACCCTCGTAAAATGCACCCCGACAGAAACCGCGAGCGCCGGGGAGCCAGGGCAGCGGCCCTTCATGAACGACACGGGGGTGAGCAGAACGCCATATGGGTAGATGCTGCATGTGACCAGCACGGAGCCGCAGCGGTTGCGTACACTCCGCATACCCCTCCAATTATAAAATAGTTACCCCAGGGAACTCACCCCGAGAAACCAGCAGAAAGATCAATAGCGCTTGCGCTCGGCAACTCCAGTGCTACCTAGATACTCAGCGATTCAGAAACTGCAATGCTAAATTATGCTAGGGGCAGAGTCCACCTTGCCACCTACCAAATACTGACCCAGAACCCACCCTCCTCCTGCAGCACTGAGCTCGTCTGGGTGCCCGCGAACTCTGGAAACCCTAGCACTGAGGCTGCCGATTCTTTAGCACGAGGGTCTATAAACTGGGCACAGGCGGACCTCATAGTGGTCTGTCAAAGGAGCGTGCGTGTACCTTCTCATTAACTCATTGCCAAAGCTCGTACCGAAAGGCAAATATACCAACCCCCCGACTGTTCCCTCTCTACCAGGGAGGAACGCCTTTGGCGCCATCTGCAAACGCGTACCGTACCTACCCCCTCTCTCCTCTCTCTCTACCGGTCCATCCCCCTTCCTGCCCTCTGTGCAATGCACCGAAGGCAAAACTGACCCATATCCTCCTGGCCTCTCCGGCTTCGCCTCCACACGGTGGGCCGGTTCCACTCCGAACATGTGAGGACTGGAGGCCTCACTACGCTCCATGGATTAGGCAAGGCATAAGATCGCCGCCAGCCACGCTGCCAGCGTCATTGACCTTTTAGGCATGAACGTTTGAGTGTGGTGGGATTTTGCGCGGACACAGGGACCTGGGAGGTCCGAATTCCACTGCACAATAAAGTTTGCATCCCTCTCTCCCTCGCTCTCTCAGTTACCGCGTGCCGTCTTTTACGAAAATCGAGAACTATGTATGAACTCTCATCTGCTTGCGTCATTAATACTTTTACGGGCGTTAACAGGCTAAAGCACATTTTTTATCGTACCACCGATTTATTATGCCGCGACAACAAAGCTAATCTCTTATGCATAATATCCTAATTTGTGTGGCGAAAATTCTGTTCTGCAAGGCAACTGATACTCTTGCGCATGTATGTAGCTACGTGCCTGCGTAAATATAGTGTGTGCGTGCGTGCGTGCGTGCGTGCGTGCGTGCGTGCGTGTGCGTGCGTGCGTGCGTGCGTGTGTGCGTGTGTGCGTGCGTGCGTGCGTGTGTGTGTGTGTGTGTGTGTGTGTGTGTGTGTGTGTGTGTGTGTGTGTGTGTGTGTGTGTGTGTGTGTGTGTGTGTGTGTGTGTGTGTGTGTGTGTGTGTGTGTGTGTGTGTGTGTGTGTGTGTGTGTGTGTGTGTGTGTGTGTGTGTGTGTGTGTGTGTGTGTGTGTGTGTGTGTGTGTGTGTGTGTGTGTGTGTGTGTGTGTGTGTGTGTGTGTGTGTGTGTGTGTGTGTGTGTGTGTGTGTGTGTGTGTGTGTGTGTGTGTGTGTGTGTGTGTGTGTGTGTGTGTGTGTGTGTGTGTGTGTGTGTGTGTGTGTGTGTGTGTGTGTGTGTGTGTGTGTGTGTGTGTGTGTGTGTGTGTGTGTGTGTGTGTGTGTGTGTGTGTGTGTGTGTGTAGACGAGCGCGCGCGCGCGGTTATGTACGCATGCATACACTGTCGTGAGCACAAGTGGTGCATAGCACCTAACATTCAGCTGAACGGCACCGCCGCGCCAGTAACCGACCCCGCCTGCTGTCGTGTGCATGGTCGAACTGATCGCGTTTACCTAAAGGAATGTCCGCTTGCTCGTTTCGATCAGTGACACTCCTGGTTCGAAAAAAAAAGAGCAGAGAATTAAAAAGGGCACCTCGCCGGGAAACCATAGGTGGTATACACCATGTCTCTGAATTGACGTACTGCTGAAAAAGATCTTTGAACAAGCCGCGTCTTGACTGTTAACTTTTAGAGCTATATACATCTAGCCCGCTGATAGAGTCAGTGGAGGATGTAAGGCTAATGAAGGTCTAATAAGGGATCTCACTGTTGTCCTCGCTGCGTCTGGTGCTGAGTGTGAGGCGGCGGCGGTTGTGGTAAGTGACGACGGGAATAGACTGCGAAGTCGCTTTTATCCGACGGCGTCTTCGGAAAAGAAAGAACACCCCTACTGCGAAGGCGGCCACCAAGAGGAAGACGGCGACTGCGACAATACCCCCATAGAGACTGGAACTATCCGACAGCAGGATCACATCGCCAATGGGGTAGTTGTATCCATCGTATTTCACCTGAAGAGGAGAAGAAAGGAAAGTAAATGACCATAACAGCTTTATTAGCAACAAAAGTGCAATATAAATCAAATTTATAAAGATGAAAATCCGGAACTTGTCATGACTTCTTGAACAGGTCATTACTACAAATCTATGTTAGGAAAGTTCTATGATAAACGTAAGAAAAATGTACTTAGAATAAATAGTTTTTTAAGCATAGGGTCCTTTAAAGAAAGGGAAGAGAATGGTGATGATGAATATTTATGGTGCAAGGGCACCTTTGGCCAAAGAGCGCAATGCCACAAGGTAGTTTTCATTGCTCAAGGTGAGGTCAGAGACCTATTTCCCGAGCAATTCACGCTAATGAAGCTGAGCACAAGACAGGAGAAATATTGTACCCATTGTATCACCGGTGGATGCCCGGCGGCACTGGGGATCAAACCCCGCACCTCCCGCATGCGAGGCCGATGCTCAAGCCAGAAAGGAAAAAAAAAGGTAAAAAAGAAATGCCAGTTTAGCCTATTGCGCTACAACTGCATAGTATCTATATACAAAGGGCGAATAAGCACAATGGATACACTGCAACAGTGCGGAACCTAAAGTATAACAAATAACATGCTACCTAAATGAGTTACAGAATTAAGTTTTTTTCTCAAATAACAAGGTGCATAATAAAGATCCTCACAATAGTTAAGAAGTACTTCATCGCTTAGAGCGTTATTTGAGAAAAAAGTAATCGTGGATAAATAAAAATGCCTTGCATGATCTTGCGACCCATTTGGGCCTACAGTCGTGATCTCAGTAACATGTCAGGACCGAGCACTTTGGATCTATAAATTGGCATTTGTAAATATAAAGTCTGCCTGCAAACACTGGCGTCTACAAATTAAGGATGAAGTGGCACGAGGACAGTAGAAACACGCACCCAATCACCACTGGACTCCAACTTATGCTTGACAAACGCGTAAAAGAATCCTTAAAGCAACCTCATACACCGATTCTGAGGCAGCGAGTGGCCGCTCCATATTTTATTGTCGTGAACATTGTTGAGAATAGTTGTTTGGGGGATTGGCTGTTATAGAAAACCGGGATAAATACACAAGGTAAAAATGTAGGCGGCAGAAACTGCAAGGTAAGGAGCCACATGTTCCAATGTACAGTCGGTTCCCCAACTAATTAAAATAACTTATAGTGATTATCTTAAGCAAGGAGGTGGCTTTGACATAATATGCTATGCAAAAATGTTGCTTTTTTATGCGAATGTAGCGCAATGTTTTATATCTGTATTGCATGTTGTCCTTGGGGCGATTGGTGGAATAGGGTTCGAACATGTGGATCGCGTGCTTTGGGAAAGAGGTTTAACTGCAATTACAAAGCTGCGCTTGGGTGCTTGCATACCAGCACCATTTGTTGTGCTATTCCTAACTGCTTAACAGTGGAATGCCTAACAGGGCATGAGGAAAAATCTACATATTTTCTTTAACTCCGAGCTAGTTTTCTATTCATATTCAAGAAATTCGCCGAAAGTTCCCATGGTCAAACACTAATACTGCGCTACACGTAGGATTGAAAATCGGAACAGGCACCAAAATGCCGAAAAGTCAAAGTACCCTTCGCAACGTTTATTTGTTGCTTAAGTATGACGTTAGAGCGGAAGAAGAAAATTGCACTAAATTTCTTTTAAAATCAAGTATTGGGAAATGAGAGAAAAAGAGTAAATCAAGGCGCACCTTTTTGAAGAATACAGCTGTGGATAAAAGTGAAAGCGTTGATGACTGAAGCCACGACTAGCTGACAAGAACAGAACGAAAATATGAGCTACAACCTGTTCTATGAGCCAACCTTTATAACGTTTAGATATGAGAGTGGTTTTGCAGGTGGTATTTCGTTGCATTGCAGGGAGCTTAGTCGAACTACAGCCTCCTTCTGATGCAAAAACTAGTATCACTGCAAACACGCTTAGATGGTATACAAGATGTGATTGTTGAAGTAACGATTTTTGTGCTGTTTTATAAATTGTTCTGTACATAAAGTAGGTTTACATAAACGAACATATTCTGGAGCTCTGGCCTCACAATTTCGCTGACTGTTGCGCATCAAATAAGCACGTATATGCCGGTAATACTTCGGACCACAAAAGGAACATTCAACAACGCAGCCTCTATAACAGCGCAAGATGTTCAGAATGTTACGATAACCAAATTTCCATATCATTAACTGCTTGGCGAGCGCACAGTTTAAATGCAGCCATTGGTTGATGCGAGATGGCGTAATGAAGAACACAAAATTATTTTTCCCCTGTGCACGAGTACACAAGTTCACATTTTTAGTGAGTACTATTCAGACTATGCAATGCTAATGGATTACTGCCATTCATAACACAGGCTTCTATATCTGCAATTTTAGCTAGAAACATATTCGTTCATACGTCATAACGCAAAACAGACCTGCAAATTTAGACTAGTGTGCTTAACTTGGGAGTGGTGCTTACCTCAAAAGCATAAGGTGACCGATAGGAAAGGATATCACTTCCAAGCCGGCAGACCAAAGAGTGACTACTTATACTGGTGAGATTACAAGAGTGATCCACGCCACTGACGCGTACGGCAAGCGGCTCATTGCTGTTGAGAACTGCAAAGTGATTTCCCTGAAAAAGAGCCATTACGACAGTGTAGCAACGCACGCCTTAGTAGTACAAACATAAAGAGACGAAAAGGGTACTCTATACGTGACAAACATGACAGAGCTTTAGTAGACAGCACAATCAAATACTAAGAAAAGACTTATTGACAGGGCGGAATTTTTAGATAACGGGCGCATAATTTTCACGACAAAGTCAACTTTGGCTAGCGGTGGATCGTTGTCATAGTGGAATACTAGGAGCGACTAAAGAGTCTTACTCACACGCATTCACCAGAAAATATTGTCCGACGTTGCTCACTTTCTCTCTAATGGCGCTATTCCATCAGTATCATCGGCGACACGATGAAAATGGAATAATAAAACATCGCCAAAAAAGCGGACGTGCTCCTCATCAGAGACGATAGAGAGGGCAGACCCACCAAAAGAAAACCAGGTTTCGCATTCTGTCGACTGATTCTGAAGGGAATCATCGGCTCCATCGAGGGAGAATTCGCAACTTGCTGGAGAACACTGAAGCCGTGCGTATTTCACGCGAGTTATGTCATGCATGTAAAACCACGCAGCAATTGAACAGGCTTATGACGCATTCTGTCGCTGTCTCGAGATCTAGCCTTGCAACACTCTGGTTTGGCCGGAAAGTCAAAACACCGTTCGGTCACTCCTCACACTTTCAATATGGTTGTTCTCTTCCTTGCCCGACAACCGCTCGCCGAATGAGAAAGTGAAACGCCTGCTACGCCATGGCCATCAGCGCACATTGTTGTGTGCTCCGTCACTGCTCAGGTTAGAAAAATACGAGGGAAACCCGACCTGCCACCACTAGGTTTGGTACCCTCTGTTTTTTTTTGTTCTCGCTGTTGAATTACCAACGAAGGCCATTCTTATAAGAAAGCTAAAAAATCCCCTCTTCGAAAGCCAAAAAGTGAAAGGGAATAGGACAGCTCTGGTGCAGTGGTCAGCAGTGCACATAGTTTTAGCTTATATCAGTTTTGGACGCAGTAGTGGTGTCACGTTCGTAAAAGAAAAGATGGTAGAGACATATCAGATAACCTTAGTTCGTACCGTGATTTTCACTGAAGGGTCGCTGGGGTCAACGCTCTGCACTCCGGGGAAGGAGTAGAACACAGGCGGGGGCTGATAGACGAGCTTGAAGTGTCCTCTGTCGCCGTTCTGATCTAAAGGCAGATGCAGCCCATCCATATGGAAGCTGATCTGAGCCTCAGTGTCGGAATCAACTGCCTCCAGCTCTCTATTGCGAGCCACGGAGAACTCCTTTAGTGGTGTACCAGGGCATATCATCTCCGTGCCATTTCTTCTCGGTTGGCATACCTGGGGCAAAAGCGGCACGCGTAACATTGTAATGGAGGGGTAGGGTAGATAAACATCTTGAGTAACAGTAAATGATTCGAGAAAGCTCATTGGTAACCATAGGTCATGTTCAAGATCTACATTCTGTTCGGGGAATTAGGACGGTATACGCGGTGGCTATGCCACTCCCTCGCTCTCGGCGACGTCATAAATTCAGTATCTTCACTGACGCAGGGTACGAATGTGTCTTTAAACGTTAACTACTGTCACTCATTACGACTTCATTACAACTGCTTCTAATGAGATCGCGACATCATAACGCACTCAAAAAAACATATGGTGATAGAACTGTCTTTGTAAAAAATGGTAGTGGCTTAGCTTGGCCATGCCAGGATATTCCCAGCGAAAGCACGTAGCATCAGAATATACGTAGCGTATATGTACCGGCACGTAGCATATACCTAGCATAGCTTGGTTAGCCTTGCTTAATCTTGATCGCAAGTCCAGGTTTGTCTGGGGTTCTGGCTAGTTGTTATCACGTGGTTCGTCACGTGGTTGGTCACGCGGTGCGGTGCCAACACGGTGGGAATGGGAGTTTGGGGCCTATAGTGCTTTCGCACTAAAACAATAAACACTGACACTGCTTGCTTACTTTTTTCTTGCGGGCATCTCTCACCTTCAACTACACGTACACTATTTCGATCTCCTTGAGGCCAAAGCGTACATGTGTGGAGGTCTGCAACACAAACTTATAACGGAGTTCATGGAAATAACTCTAACAATAACATAATTTCTTCTAAACTTTTATACGTGTACTTGTGCCTTGCAGTAATTGACCCTCACCTTCGTTAGGTGTTCGTTCTCCTGGCCTGGGAGAGTCACACGGGTCACAATAATTGGCTTGGAGACGCTGTCCAGGTGGGCGCCCTTCACATAAACAGTGAAGTTTCGGCTGCAAGTCCAGGAACGTATCAGCACGCAGTAAGGGTCATGTTGTGTTAGTTTTTAAGCAGTACCTACCGGAAGACGCCACCTCAGACGCCACTCAAGCATCGGTTTCTCGAAAGTGCGCCAAAAGCAAGCTTTGTGCTTTCAGCTTAGTACAAGTCCTTCGCTCAGAATGAAATTCAAGCCCGAACAATGGCCCAAGCACAAGTCACTGACCTGCTGAATTCTCATCCTTTCGTTTTACTGTTCTGTTTTCGCCACAATCAAGAAAACGATTTAATTTTTTTTCAGTCATTAATGCAAGGCCACAGAATAGCGTGTCTATTTACACAGTTTGTTCATTTTGTCCTTTTGCAGCAGCGTTGCCTCGTGGCCGCTTGAGCGTCGATTCTAAAATAAAGTAATGACATACTAACTATGTTGCACACGCTTTACCGTTTCTGTTTCTTCACCCCTGAAAAGGAAAAATAGTAAAACCCAGACATCGTGGCAGGCGCTGACTATTAGTTTAGAGTTTACTTCAAAAAATCTGATTTCCTAGCTAGAAAATTTAAAGCGAGCCAAAAGCCAAGGTAGAAAGGCGAGGGCTAGAAAATGCCGTGATGACGCTAGTGAGCAGGCAGGTGCGAACGCAGGTGAGTTGCCTGCGTTAAAGGGGTGTTACTAACTCGCGTTTATTAAATCCGCTTTACTTCACTCGTTGTGTTCCATATGCTGGTAATACTTTGGCCAACAAAAGGAACATTTATCAGCGCAGCCTCTATAACGGCGCAAGATGTTCAGAATGTTGCGATAACCAAATTTCCATATCATTAATTGCATGGCGAGCGCACAGCTTAAATGCAGCCATTGGTTGATGCGAGATGGCGTAATGAAGAACACAAAATTATTTTCCCCTTGTCGAGTTCATCCACTGAAATTCCAGATCATCCGGGTGTTTGTGCCTTTCAGCGCCCAAGAAATATTCTTCCGCGGTTCCATTTGATCTCACGACATCGTTTTCTGCAGCAGGACAAACGAACCAATACAGCGACGCTGCCGAGTCGCATTTATTTACCTGCTCTACCGTTCGATGGTAGTGGCCTACTACCTTGCGATACGAGCAGCGGTGTTGTGATGGGCCTCGTTCAGGATAGAAAAAGTGACGCGCATCTGGCGCTGCGCAACCCTGATGCATGATACAGACACATTAGGTGGGCTTGTCATTACCCGTTACAGGAGGAGAGCGGCAAACGCTGTTTGCAGAGGCGAGCGTCTCCATGCGAGACGTTCGTCACAAGCACTGTACTTAAACAAAAAAATTAAATGGAAACGGCTCATAAGCATCAGCGTGATCGATTTCGGGCCTGTATCTTTCATGGGTAATGTTTGCTTCCGCACAACTTATCGGAGGCAGGTATTCCAAAATTTTATTGTTTTTACTTTATTGAGCAAAGCTAGACCTAGTGGCACTTGCCTGAAGATTGACCTCTTGGGTGCAGTGTCGGTGACGACGGGATCTGGCTTGAAGGTGAACCTGTGTCTCAGATTGTTTTTTGAGTGGGAAGGTACCACGAGGCCATCTATCATGAGAATGACTTCCTTCTCCTGGTCCTCTAGATCTCGAGCCACAGGTTCCCGTGAACACTCCAGATGTGTGGAGTTCTTCCTGTCATAAGGAAGCCAATCATTGTTCATGGTAATGTTCGCTGCGAACAGCGCTCTGAGTCACAGGCATTTTCAATGTCATAGAGCTCTCCAGACTTAAGGCATTATTCATAGTTGGGCATGCCACTTGGCTCAATCCACCAGCTCGTTACCTCGAGAAAAGATAAAATTATGCCTCCAAGCTTCAATTTCAGTTCTAATATCAGCTGGGTTACGCTCTGCACAGCTTTAGCAGTAATCCTCTAGCAACATTGGGTGTTCTTCGTCGGCCATTGTGCCGTACAGGCTAGCTGGGAACCAGTGTACTAATGGCAAACAGAGCTATTTTGTCGCAAAGAAATGAGCGCTTCTGGAAAACTATGCATGCCCAGCAAAAGGCAATTGCGGCAGACACTAATACACATCTTACAGTTACGAAGGCATATCTTTGTACACGACACTGGCCATATTGGTTCTGGGCAGTCGTTGTGCACCAACTGGTTTGTTGGAGGGTCAGAATGTACTGACCTCGAAGCACCGCTGAAACATTTAAGAGCGTTGGCGATGCTCAAGCACCCGCTAGTACAACACTCCCATTTTGCGCGGAATAAACGGACTCTTAGTAAGAGTTCCATAAGAGTCGTCCGATAGAGATGATCAAGTTTTACCCTCTTTTACTTGGGTTAACGGCTAGCCTAACGAACGCCTCAGGCTTTACCTTGGCATTATTACGATGCAAACTTCAAAACGTCTTAGTGACATTCCATCCTTGAAGGCTCTAGATAGAACTTCGACAATTATCGTAATCTGACGAAAGCTTCTCGTTCATGATTGAACTGCGCTAAAGAACGGGGACAGAGACAGTAGACACGTACCCACACAGAGCGCTCTATGTGTATACGTCTTTCTTATCTCGGTCCCCGTTCTTTCGCGCGGTTTAATCATGAACGAGAAGCACCAACTAACCCGCCAGAAAACGTTTCTTGTCTGAAATTTTTCTGATACCTTTGGAACTGTCCTTCTATGCCTGCGTGGTTTCCAGGTTTCGGTTAATATTGTGTATGTATTTATTTCCTTTCGCATTTGCTTACGACTTTTACCTCTGCGGTCAGTTTCTTTGAAGTTGTTCGGGCTCTGCACGTCTGTTACTGGCATTTTAATTTGTTCTTGCATGCAGCGAAACAAACAAGAAACTATTCTCTTTCATTTTTTTTGCTTTGCTCCCGCTGTAGGCCTAACGTTACAGCGGTGAGCCTTCGTCAACCTGCGCTTTTCGTCCCCTTTATCACCTCGATGAAATACAATGTGTACGTATTCTTTTGGTATTTTTACTAAAATTTTCTGTTGGTATTATAGTCACGTTATTATACCTGATAATTTTGGAGTAATACTTAATATACACTCGTAACAGCACATTTTCACAAAATTATCTGCATGTGCACTATGAGGAGCAGATGAAGGGGCACGCGTTTCTCCTGGTAGCAGTCAGCCAAGGTCTCTTGGTTGCCATTCTTTACTGAATACCTTGTGCAGTCTGCAGCCGATTGGTCTATTGGTATCCGGCGGCTGGAGACCACACTTGCGGAGATGAAATAAAAAATTCTGACTTTCACCTCCACAGGTGTGGCCTACAGCCGCCGGCTAATAGCAAAGCTACCGGCTTCGGTGGAGGAAAACGTGGTCCAGAGACTTTTCTCCCCGACTGTACATACTTTGAACACGACATTTCATAAAAACAGGTTATTGGTGATTTATTTCCAATTTCGGAATAAGAAAGCTGTACTGGAACAAAAATTATATTAGTTACCTTTGTATGCGACATAAAGCGTCGCCGATTTTCACAGCCGGCTGGTGCCCCACGTCCAGGTTAAGGCCTCTAATAGTGATGTTCGTATTCCCAGACACTGGGCCATAGTTGGGGGTCACACCACTGTACCAAACGACCTAAGGAAAAAAAAAGAAAAGCGTAGCATATATTCTGGGTCTGGACCGCAGTCAGCACAAGGTGAATAGTCCGGAAGGCTAAAATGGCTTTAAAAAACAAAATGTTTGCCTACAGCTCTCCATCCTGCATTTTAGTCGACCATGCCCACCTGCAGATTGCTGCGACAATCCCGTGAAGGCCACAGAGCGGTGAACTTTCTTCTTTTCTGAGGCGTCGTGTTTGTTCTTCTATACGCTTATGCTTCACTACCTTCCGGCCGATGGCCGAAACTCTTAGCTTTAAATGCACTAGAGACGACAGCCACCAACGAGAACGTGCTCGTTATTTGCATTTTAAAGACAACTCGGGTGGGCAACTTTCTTCGAATTGAAGAGGGCAGGAAGCGCCAATAGGCACATGTTGCCCCAATCACCTCCGCAAAGACGAAAGGAGCGCAGTAAAGACTTTACCGCTCAAAAAAGAATATTTAAAGAATCATAATTCACGGGACATGCATTATAGGCAACCTTCAAAAGAGCAATACTATATATTCTGCGCCTGTAGACAGCCGTCCAGGCAAAAATATGGTATCTCAAGCATACTTTGCCGACGGGCTGTATTGCGAAAATCACACGAAATATTATCTTCCATCAAGTCGCATCGCATTGGAATGAAAAAAATTATCAATAACAAGCAAATTCTTGTATGCAAACACGGCGATAATGCTTCACAACATTGCCGTGAGAACAAAAGTGTTAATCGCAAGTTTGTTTAAAATCGAAGCTAAAAATAAACCGCAATGCAGACGCAGAGAAAAATTGGAATGGAATTTCATAAGGCCTCTCTGGTGGGACCTATTAATGCAGCCACTCGAGCCGGCATCTGCGTCCAATTGTTTGGCATATCGTTGTTCAGGGGTTAATTCCGGCTTTTTTTTTTTGATCTGCTGAGAGTCAGCCACAGTGAATGGGTGTTGTGAACGTTGCAAAGATTAAGCTTTGCTTATTATTTAATTGTTTGCGCACATTGTGACCTGAGCTTCCTAGCATAAAGTTGCATCTAGGACGAGAACAACAACAACAAAAAGGCCGCCACCGTCTGGAAGACGTTAAAGTAACCAGCGTTAGCTGTTTGGTTTACTAGATGAAGAAAGCGAAGAACGCGCCGCTCGTCTCGAGAAGCGGAATGTAATACCCTTTGAAACGGGGTGGGTTGCAACCATGCCCGGCTACGCATGCACTCCCGCCACATAGTGGAACGATCGCCGCCTAGCACCGTCTATCAGAGAAATTACAATGCACTTCTACCCATTGTCGAGTTGCACCAACTCAAGATACGTCCCAAACGGAATTTGATTCGCTTGGGGGTCAAAGTGGGCCCAGAATTCGGCTTGTGGTGCGATATGATAACGCTTTAATTAGTAATTGAATGTATACAATGTTTACCTATTATTTAATTGCGGTTTTATTTCTATACCACTACCCATATTGTTTTATTTGCCGGCCAAATTAGGTATACAACTGTCCCAGAATGGGTGCACGTTGTTGTCGGAGTATATATACCGGAACGAATGTGTACGTGTATAGCGGTCCCGTAACGGGACAGTTTTCTTACCCGTTTTAAGATGGGACCCTTTTTATTCGCCGCCATCTTGAATTCGATAAGGCGAAACTATGACGCCATTTCGTCCCCTGACGTCATACTCACATAGTTCCACCTCTATCCACCATATTAGACCACGACGTCCATCACTGGCATGCGGATGGTGGTTGTTTCTACAACGCTATTGTAGATCGCGCTACAAGTCTCAATGCGGGATGCAGTTTTCTACTTGCAGCCACAAATGGTGCTTTCATCTCAGGTTAGTAGGAGACCTCCCGAAATCTCGAAAGGTGATGAGTAGTTGCTTCCACAGATGGCGCAGTAATCAAGGGTCGTACCAGACCCCATGAAATCTCGAAACGTGTTGAGTGCGAGCTAACGATCTTAAAAATGAAATCTTATTTTGGCCAAAATATAAGAAGCTGTTCTACTTTCAGTATATATACCCACAATAGGGCTATAACTTTTTCATCGTACGATACTTGCATGCCAACGGGCGTTACATAATAGAACAGTCATAGCTATTTCAGAAATGCAAACTTCTGTTTTTGCCTCCGCTTACCATGTATTCGAAGCCCGAAGTGATGACGTGACGGTCCAGAACATTGTACTTCTTCGAATCGCTCCTGTGTGTGTCGTTTACCGTTATAACTATGTCGACTTTCAACTTGTCCAGCCCATCAGAGCTTTTTGTCACCCAATCAGCCGTTTTGCACACAACTCTGAAAAAGGAATACAATGCTCTTTTCCAGCTTTTTCTTGCAATAAAAAATTACGGAGCGCACTTGCGACCATACTTATGGGTTTTCAATGCGAAAGCGGTTTTTTATTTTAGTTCCTTTTATTTTGATTATTTTGTAATTTTTGATCTTCCTAATAACACTTGTACAAGCGACACCCCATGGGCATATGCCACGTGACAATTGGCGCCTCGCCCGCGCTGCAGTACTTCTCGCATTGCAGTGAGCGGTAATTGTCACGTGGTACGGCGCCCCGAAGAGTCGCTATTAAATGGAAGTCGCTTTGCGCTCCCCGCAAGCGAGTGGTTTTAGAATGGCGCTAGGTTTTGTCCAAATTTATTAAGCCACAGCGGTGGTGTTAATCGGGTTTCCGGAATTCCAAAAACTGATACGGCTATTACAAACGCCCGGTTTGAAATCTATTCATGCTGTCAGAAACCTGTCTATAATAAAAAGTTACCTATTAAAATTTAGTCAATCACCTTCCAAGTCAACATGACATACTTCCAAACTGGAATTACTGTGCTGCAAAAATGTTCTCTTTACCTGAAAAGCCCAATATTCATAAATTAATGGAGGGCTTCCCCGAGACGCTTAGCATACACTTGCCTTTTGGAACTCCGCTGTACGACATGACAAATTCTTTCGCCAACAAGGATCGTAATGCTGCTGTAAGGCTCGTGGTCCGGTCCTCCTAAGTTGTCGCCCTCTATTGTTATAGGAGTGCCGCCGTATATAGAGCCGTTCCTTGGATGCACCTGGAAAGGGTCACATTCAGTACTGGGACAAGGTCTCTCCCTTGAAATCATGAAGTTAGCGTGCAGTTCTAAGGTGTTGGAAAAAAGGTTTACAGTTAGTGCAAAATACTTCGTGTCTCCTGTGCCCGATTAGAAAAAAAAAGCTCCAGGAATTGCTTTTAAACTTTTGATGTTGAACGAGGTTTTTTTTTTAATACTGTTATGCACCAGCCTTATATGTTATATTTTTCCAAAGCACACTTCGACACTTGTTTTCGTCTTCGTGTCAGTTATTCCGCGATAGGTGCTTCCGTGTTTCATACGAGCAATTCATCTTCACGTACGCACCTCATTACCACGGTAAAACTTATTTTCGCATGCTGAATTCGTTGATGAGATGACTAGTTCCCATGGAAATAAGACGAAATTATATACGATTATAACTCTCTGCTGAGTCCAAGAAACTGCATAACAACGCGGCAGGTTCCGCATAACTCAAGAGGCGTAAAAATGGTTAGCCCTGAAAGGAAATACATCTTCTTTTGTTAGAGAAGCCTCCAAGAAGAGTCTGGCAGACATACAGCCGAACTGCGCTGGATTCTTAGTTGGATAATATTTTAAGCCTCTTATAAGCCTGGGTCTAGATGCTGGGTTTTCAAAGCCTCTGGCTGAAAGGGTTGGATAATGAAGAGGCGCAAGAAATGATACGCAGGGAGGTATACCTGGAAAAGTCCGTTTAGCTGCCTGATACGTAAATTGCAGAAATATCGACTTAGACTCAGGTTGTCACTACGTGCTTTAAGTGTCAAAATCCTACCCTAAAAAACCTTACATTCCAAGAGAGACCTACTGTACGGCTTTATTCGCGACAACCTCGGAGGAGTGTGGCCATTAGGCCCTCTGTGCCGATAGAAAACAAGGATCCTTGTGTGAACGCGATATAGTCCGGGAACAATGCGCAAGACAAGCCGTATAGATGAGATACGAAAGTTTAGTGTTAGCGGTCTTTCATATCCTTAGGAAACGCACATAAGTGCAGAATTTTCGACGCTTCCGTTTATTTTGAGACGCCTTGCGGTCTTCTCTGATTACAATCGCTAAAACTGTTATGGCCTGTAGAATATAAGGCGCATTCTATTACTAGTCACCAACTAGCCCGCCTCTCTCTATTATGCTAGGGTCTAATCAAGTTTGTGCGCATTTACCTCACAAAATAAAAACGAAAACAAATATTGTTACAAATTTAGAAAACTACTATTTATTTTGCCTTTCTGAACATCTTGGGGAGAATTAACAGATTGTTCTTTTGCGTTTTCGCGACAAAGGATGCTGACATGTTGACAGCTGCTCTTTGCTGATTATGACTGCTTGTTGTTTCCAACTGGCGGTGCGGTTGCGTCACTTCTTTAATTTTTTTTAGACATCCAAACCTAATATAGGTCCTTTATATCTACACCCTGCTTCCAAGCATCGTAACTGCTGTCACGTAAACATATGCATATAGCCTTACAATAATCATGACGCAAAAATTCTGTGACATTGTCAATCATAGAAGAGTGACTAGCGCGGGATCATTTCTCTGAAGCGCAGGGACTGCTGTCAAACAATGGGTGTCGATTACTGAAAATTTGGCGTACAAGTTTCCGGCCAATGAGGTCCAACATCATCACTCACCTTGAGATATTTTAACTCTATACTAATATGATCTAAAATTGTTTAGGTATCTGAACGTCGCTCTGGTATCATCTGATCATCTCTATGTATTTTTGTTTTTGCAAATAAACTTTTTTGCGTATTGACTCCGTGGCCTGAGCATACTGCCATTGTTAGCTCTGTGAGCAAGCACACTTCCTGTAATGCCCTAACAAAATCTAATGAAACTCACACACGTTGGCCACGACTAACTCAAAAATGGTGTCCAACGATATATATGAGACAGATACTGCGCCATTTCATTCCTCAAAAACCAATTATTATTATTATTATTACTTTGCAGAATAAATACAAATCTCATCTGTATTGTATTGACACCGCCTGCAAGCGGACATACTCGAGTGACATTCTGAAAAAGGCAAATGAAAATATTCTAGACGTGCATGATTTGTCCAGAAAAATGCTGTGCACGAATTATTCAAATCGAGTGCAAGGGTAACGATGCGACGGTAAAGGACACTCACATGGTAAACGGGTTTGGGGCAGCGATGAAGAGAAAAATTTTTGTTAAGCGGACATTCGTCGAAACGGGAGCACTGATCTCCGCACCAACCGCAGTCGAGCGGGTCCTCTTGACCTTGCCGACATTCCTGGCACCGTTCAATGCTGCAAGAGCCAACCGTATCCTGTACAACCTGCGCAGAACGAAAAGAAGCAGTAATGTCCACTCTTCTCATTGTGATTAATGCTAAAGCCTCAATTTCTTCCTTCGCATAGTCATGCAGATTTCTTCCTGCTCTCGATGCCGCTAGCATCTTGGTAGCTAAGGGACGTGTTTTGTGCAGCATGTGCAATGCTCCTCATGCTCGGCTATATAAATCTTCACATTTGTTTCCGCGAAGCGTTGTTGCAGGCATCTCCATGGTTTACAGAAACTTGATTGTTGAATCTAGAACACTTTTAGGCGCCCATATAGATACCCGTGAACACGTCATCGTGACAGTGTTTCATTGTGAATAATTGAAAATGTTGCATACGTTGTTCCTTGCCTTTAAATTGCATTGACTAGAACAATAAATGAAGCTGCTCGTGGCCACTACGTTTTAAAATGTCAAGAAGTGTCTGGCATTCATATATGCAAGGCTTAGACAAACAGCTCGCGCAAACTGTGTCTAGAACCAGTTCATTTGCACTTGCCTCCGAGGATTGAAAAATAAAAAAAATACCGACTCTTCATCTTTCTTTCAACGGTACGTGATGTGTGAAGCTGGTGGTCAAACAGTGAGATGCTTCAGAACCATGTTTTCCATTCCCTCCAGCGACTCAGGACCTTTCATTTTCATTGCTGATCCTTTTTCTATCATTGACCAAGCAGCCTTAAGCGGAGAGCTTTCTAACTGACCAAAAAGAGTTAAATGTTTAAATGCAACACCAAGCAAAAAAGGGTGTCAAAAGTTATATGCAACCAGAGCACAAATATGACGTATTTTTCGAATGATACTAAGTTGCTTTGTTCATTGGAGCGTTTAGTAAGCTTTAATCAAAAAACAAAACAGACCGAAAAGAGATATGCAGAGGTGGGCATCCTCACGAGGTCAAGCCCTCATGAGGGCACCCTCCCCATTACCTCATGAGGATTTTACTCGATGAGGTAAGGGTGAGGGAGGATTGGCGCTGCAAAATTCGTGTGGACGAGGGCGAACGAGGGAAGACATGGTGAGGTGAGGGAGGGCGAGGGTTTTGGCTGGATCCGTACTCCAGGCTAACGTTGTCTGCGTAGCCCTTTATCAATTCCCGTTTTAAAGGACTACTTGTTAGGGTGAAGTTTCCCGGGGAAGGCCTAATTTCAGTAGTCTGGAGGTACACGAGGCGAACACGAAAGGCGAGCAGGCGCACGCCTTCTGCGTCACTGCGATTTACTACACCGCTGACTATGCTATGCCGAAAAAACCCTCTTCTAACTCAAGAATCCTATTTTTAAAAACTGTCTAAAGTCTTAGGGGAAACAGCCTGTATAGAGTGCTAACAAGGGTGCACGGGCCGTGCCATGTGGGTGGCCGCCGGTCGAAAGGGAACTTTGGCGCCGCAGTCGCCATTTTTATTTAGCAGCGCCGAGTCTGCGTGATGGTAAGAGTGTAGACTAAAGATGTAGAAATTATACCTAGTAAGGCTGCTGAGTTCTCAAGTTCTAGGCTTTATTTCTCGAAACGAAGTCTGATTTCAGCGCAGTGAGGCTTCAAAGAACTAGCTGCAACGCAAAAAATGCTTGTATGAAATTTGAGTGTCAAATGGAAGCCTTTTGGCAATGTTGGTGTGGAATATTTTTCCATGCAGAATGTCAATAGTTGAGTACAGTTGTATCTTCTTTCTATTATCTATTTTCTCTGGAACTGCGGTATAAGAAAGTGGGGGCGCAATTGGGAGGGCAAAGCCAACCACTGTACTCTTATCATGGAAATAAACCTTTGTCCGTAAAGTTCTGAGACTAAGTCCGTTAAAAAGATGCGTTTGACATTGAAATCATTTGTGCAGCACACCTTCGAAGTAGTCTCTATTGCAGTCTCTACACAGCATCCAACGCTTCTTCAGGTCTCGGGAACAGTTGGAAAACGCTTTTTTTAGGCAGGACTGTCAACTCCTTTGTCGCGGCGTCTTGAATGGTCTACACGCTCCCCATCCAGCGACCTTTTAGGGCTCTCTTCACACGAGGAAACAGGAAAAAATCGCGTGGGGAGAGGTCAGGCAAGTATGGCGGATGGGGAAGTACATTAATGCTGTGCTTGGCAAGAAATTTTGTCACGTTGAGAGCAGTGTGCGGCCTTGCGTTATCGTGGAGACAGCTCCATTGCCCAGATGCACATAAGTCATGGAGACGGTGTTCAGGTGCATCACGCATCTGTTGGAGGACGCGGATATAAGACTCCTGATTCACCGTCTGCTCTTGTGGGACGACCTCGTGGCGTATGACACCTCTGGCATCGAAAAGAACTATCAGCATCGTCTTTGTTTTGGTCTTCTGTCGACGCACCTTTATCGACGCCGGAGAGCTTGTGCACCGCCATTCGGCGCTCAGCCTCGTTGCTTGAGGATTGTATTAAACAAACCATTTTTCGTCTTCAGCAATGACGCTTTCGATGAATGCAGCATCCTTTCCCGCCTCGGAGTGCAAATCGGCGCTCACTGATGCCCGCGTGTCCTTCTGGCCCTGTGTGAGGGAGTGCGGCACAAGTCTGGCTTTCAGCTTTTGTTTCCCCAACTTCTCACGCAAAATTTGGTGACATGTTGTCTTACCAATGTCGAGACCATCTGATAGCATGCAGACTGTAATGGTGCGGTCTTATTGTACGATTTCTCAGAACCGAGCCACGTGGTTTTCATTCCGTGAGGTTTGAAGACGCCACGCCCTGTGTCATCTTCCACCAACCTTCTCCCCGAAACGAACCTATTGTGCCGCTCGAAACCGCAATGATATCTTGTTGCCGTAATCATCACGAAGGGGCTCATAAGTGTGTGCGGCTGTTTTGAAAAGCTTCACACAGAATTTTATGTTTACACGCTGTGCGAGGTGGACGTCCATCTCTCCACATTCACTCACAGTAGAATGCGCAGACGAATAATGACAGCGTATTTTTCTACATGTAGTGCCATCTAGCGGCTGCCACAGCAATTAACATAGAGAACTCAGGTTAGCCCGATTAAACGGCGCTACACATGAGAGAAAACATTTAATTTGGGGAATAATTTCTACAGAAGAAAATAAATCAGTCTCGAAACTTTAACGGACAAAGGTTGTAAAGAAGGTGCTTAACCACTTTGTTCTTAATAATTGCTCGATCCGCCTTGCATCGTGCATGTGCTAAGAAAGAAAAAGTTGTGCTGTTCTCCAAATAATTGGAACACATCTCTTGGTTTATTACTGCCCCTGCCGAGACATGTGACCGTGTAATCGCGCACCTGATATGAACTAAATTTCTTGCAGGCATGATAGTGAATTGACACTCATCGTTTGGGTAGTCCGTAGAGATGCAAGCAAAAAATTCCGGGCGGTCTAGCTTTGGGTAACCACGAATTATCGTGCGCTAGCACCATTAGCCCCCGTTTTGTATGGTTTTATCCTCACTTTCACTGCTTTTGCGTGACCTGAACGGGCTTGCTTTGGTTGATAATATCAGATGTAAGTTTGTGTAATATCGTGTCATTTTAGACTTGTACTCCGGTAGAATTCCTCATTCTCTACATTCGCACATCCCTGGGAGCCGTGATTCCGTTTCTGATCCAAAGGTGCAGCGGGTAAGCTACGCGCCACTGTCCTGCGATGGGAGGTGCTGTCATCGGCGGGGCCTTTGAGACCTACCTTGTTCTTGAGGAATATCTCGCGACTAATCATTAACTGAACTGCCACGGTGGTCAGTTCGCTCGCAATCCAAAGGGCAGCTTGTGATGACGTCACAACGTCATGTAACCAAGGTGGCTCATGAGCTAGAAGCAGGCTTAGGACAGACAACCACTTTTCAGTAGAGTGGAAGCGCTAGGGCACTAAAATAGAAACCCAGGAATCGTTCACTACAGGCTCGGGGAATTAGTGACTAGCATTATTCAGCCCAAATGCTGCATTTAACGACTAGTTTGATTATAAAATGGCTTGACTACTTTTTAAGTGACAGCATAAGTGACAGCATAAGTGACAGCATAAGAGCCTCAATGCAGCGAAAAGCCGGCATCGCACTGGTGGAAGACAGTAAAGAAAACAAGAACTTCATAACTGAGGAGCGGGATCTGAACCCGCGGTGGCGCTAAAGAATCAGTTACACTGGCCGCTGCTTCAGACCACTACGCCATCGCCCACAGCTTTTCCTTAAGCATAATACTGCTTATATTGAAAATATATTCTATTTACATTAACTAAATTACTTAAAAAGCCATTAGGAAACGCCACGAAACGCACTGCAAAAAGACTGAGCAACAGAACACTAGACGCGTGGTAAGTCTGAGCACGGAACGAAGAGGGAGGCCACTCTGTTTCATAGTCAGTCTGGTCATAGACTACCCTCCGATGAACAGTCACTTCGGAGATATCTTAACATCCTGCCTGTACGAACTGCCAAGCTGTCGAGCTGTGCTTGCAATGTCGTCGCCTCCGTCACGTACCCGCGTTCACTCGTGCTAAACTGCCAGTATCTCACGCTGTAGTTTGAAACCGTGGTCTTCATCATCTTCCATCCGTGCGTATGGAAGCGTCATCATACGAGCATGCACCAAACTGCACGACGTGACGGAAGATTAGAAGTAGTGAAATTCATAACATGCAGTTCTATCGTATTCCTTGTCCTGAGTCTATTCTGTGCTTAACACTTATTGTAACTGTCGCGGGATATGCAGATGGACTGTTTTCTAAGCATTCTTGGCGTACATAGGTTTTTGTACACGGGAAAAACAACACGCTGACTCATTTTAGCTGTGCATGTAGATAACAGTGAAATGTTACAAGTGCAGGCACATATATGCATGCAGTGATATTATGGCGCTCAATTCGTATCTGTCTCCGTTTTGTCTCACGTATTATGCTCAAACAACACATAGGCACACGTACACGCACACACACAACAATATAAGCATCTAGCCTTTCGTCTAATAATGCCTTGATCGCTTGTCTTATATGTTTATTGCTCAGTAATATCGCCAGAAGTTGCCAACTAGGAAAAATAGCTCCAGTTTTAATACGACTGTTAGTGTGGGTGAGGGAGGGCGAGGGTGAAGGAGGGCCATGGCTTGAAAAGTGAGGGTGAGGGAAGAAAATTAAAAATGAGGGCATTTGCCCACCTCGGGGCCAACACACGTTTTTGGGACCCGTTTTGTAAGCAGTCCTGGCCAACAATTCGTTCGGCGATAGCATATAGAGAGCGTTTTTTCCACCCACGACGAGAACAGCACCATCGGAAGGATTATTAAGGTAGATGATATATTTTACCGGCCGTTCTGTTGGTTCGAATGTTTTGATCCCAATGCCAACTTGATAAAGTACTGCCGTTAAAACCGCCAGGACTTGCATGAGTGTTGCTTGCAGATGCATCGTGGTGAGGTGGCACTGATGCTGATGGCTTCAATTGCTTTCCATTTACACAGCAAGTCATAATAACCTGATCGCGGCCGAAGAAGCCATGGCAGATCCTACGAGAAAGGACATGAAAAATAAATCTTTAGTAATATGAAAAGAAGGGCACTGTGCAGCGTTTTGTTTAGCCCTATCCTCATTCTAAGCATGTGCAACTGCTTAACGTCGCCTTAGCAGGGTGCGTCCGTGAGCGTGAGCTTATCATACTCGAATTATTGACGTTGTTTCCATTACAATTTTACAGTCGTTCACACACTTGTCTAGAGTGCTCGAGCGGCATGCTCTGTTTTTCTTTTCGATTGTTTCACTCGCCGCTGCTAAGCGGACTCTGATAGAGCTTTTAAATATAATAGGTGTTAGAGACGACCCACGGGAATTTCCACGCATTATAAGGCCATGTTTCGAACCTTACGCCAGTCGTACAACACACGAACTTTATCTCCGATACGCCGTTTGAGCGTTCAAGATAGTATGTGGACGACTGTGCAGCCGCCCACAGAAGTTTCTTCGCCATAGCTGTGAACTAATAACAAGTAGCCAGTTATTATTCAATATGCAATTCTAATATACTCTGTAGTCCATGGTGTTATTTCCTATTAAACAAAAGGCTTGACGGGTGGCTGTGTGTGCGTGTGGCTGGATTTATAAATTATTCCGTACACTAAGCCTTTAACCCATATTACAGCGAGTATTAAAACTCGGAGCACGAACAACCATAAAAGTATAGTAAAAAGCGTCTGAGAGAACGTGCCCACAGACCGCACACCCCCGGGGGCACTGGCCTCAAGTAAATAGCTCCTGCCACCTCTCCCATCCATGCAGTCATCTGAACTGGACATGAGGGTCATACAAATCACCCCTGTATAAGCATGCAGAACCATGGTCTTAAAAAAAAACGCTTATGATTCTGATTTTTGAATCATAAAGCTTCGAACACGACGCTGACGACCAAAGAACGGAATTCGTCATTCTTAGAAAGCTACGGGCACATTCGCGCAAGCGTGTAGCGCTTGCTTGCTGGTATGCTGGCATGTCATTAGGTGACAAAATACCCAAACTGAAAAGACCGTTGAGCTATGTATATGATTAAATTATCATCATTGCAAATAAGCAAGTTCCGTGTGAACATGATGGGAGGGACATAACCTCACGTTTTTTATCCTCTACCCAGTTATAATTGACTATGCAGTATAGATATTCGTCTATTACTTCACGACATGTGCCTCTCGATGTTACCTTTTTAACACGGCATTCCGATTGAGCTGGTAAACTAGTCCACATCCTTACTACGTTTCCGATTGAACATCCGCTATGCAAGCGATGTTTACAAGTAGTGATTGTAGCTTTCTACTTACCACGTTGCTCCGTCGGCATGTTCAGCAGGCACAGTTCGGTGTATCCAGCGCTGAGCGGCGGATTTTTATTTCTTTTAGGACGCCGTCTCGACAGTGTGACACATACAGGTTGCTGTATCTGAAGAGGCTACCTACGCAGACAGATAACATAAAACCCGCGCTTTGTAGAGATTGGCAAATAAGCGATAAGGTGCGCGTTCTTTCTCAGAAGGGTTCTGTGTACTGCTTTCTAGTAGCGCGTTCTGAAAACTGGAAAGGCTTACGTTTTAGGGTCGTGCTGAGTAGAACGACGCTTGTAATGGGTTTACAGGAATTAAAGTGCAAGCTTTCTGGCGAGTTGGTATAGCATTATCAGAACAGCGCAAAGAACTGGAACTGAAGGACACAGACAAAGCGGGCTTCACCAGTGCCCTGTCTGTGTCGTCGGTACTATGGCTAACAGAATCCAAGAAAGAGAAAACTCACGATTTTGTCGGCTCATTGACAGTGCCATCGTTCCTAACAAAAATCAGTTGAATACTACGTCTTGTCGTGAGCTTTTCTTTGGTAGCTCTCACCGCTTTGCTTCTTTTTTTTACTCTGTATAGGCATTCTGTGTGTCCATATTTTCAGGGTATATTTGTGCCTTCACCTCAAACTTGCGAGTGTAATTCTGCAACCTCCCATTGGATTGTTTTCAGTACTTGGTGTGTTCCTTAGTGACCATTCGTCTGACCGACATGTCAAGATCAGTTGCATACGTTTTTTTTTATTTATTTATTGAAACTGCAATATCTTTACAAGGCTTTAGCAGAGTGACCATGTAATATACAAGTAACAAATGTCGGAAATAATAAACTTAATTGGAATATGTTTAACAAAAAAGAAATCGTGAAAAAGCGAATTGAAAAAACACAAGTATACATAGGAATGCGAGGATTTATTCCAGTGCAAACATGCAAGAAAATTAAGGATAGGTTTAAAATAATTTAGTTGGTTTGTGTTACTGCATAATTAGTTAACTTATTCCAATCGGTATTGTTCTTGAGAAATAGGAATACTTACAGGAGTCAATTCGTGCGTTAATGGTGTTACCTTTGTAGTCTTTTTACAGGCGGTACAGGCACTTAGACGACGGCGGTTTTGGCACGCCAGAAATATGTCTCACGTGCCAAGTACGAAATGTTGCAGACTGACACTAACTTGGAGAATAAAATAAGAAACTATTTCTCCATTGGCCGAAGATACTTCTTCCTTCTTTATCGAAGCTGCGAATGTACCGATCACCATCATTATAATGATCATCCTTTTCAAGGTGATTATTCATTATTATTTATAATAAGAAATGACATTACCATATCAAAACGTTCGTACACTTCCATAAGCACCACCAGCACATCAGCAGTGACGGCTTCTCAAAATGGCGCACCACTGAACATCTAGCGTGTATTGTTATACTATGCTTTAGTTTTTGCAAAGTCGCCGACATCCGGCAATTGTTTTTTGTTTTATTCTTTCCTACGATGGTAAAATGCATGACCTATATGGACAAAACGAATTAACCATAAAATGCTTTTAGTTCCTATTATACTCAAATTAAGACCAACATCGTGAGGAAAGCGTGGAGAGCACGACCGAAAACTTGAGAACTTTTGTCGGAATGGAAGCCTGAAGAACAATACCTTTTAAAATTTTCAGCCATGAGCGGCATTTTAACCAACTTTTGCGCCGACAGAGTCACTTCGCTTCTCGACGTCTTAAACACTACTCTGCATATTGCGCCTTTTTTAAGGCCAAAGCCTGTAATGGCTTATACTCGCGGCCACGAGCCTGTCCGTCCGATGTCACGTTCTTCAGCAACTAGATAAGAAAAGCCTGTGCAATAGGATTCGAACCACCATCCTTCCGTTCCGCAGCCGAGCGTGCTAACGACTGCGCTACTTCCTGCCAACACATGTGTAGTTCTTATCTAGGACGCTAGAGAGTGTTAGCGGAAAGGCGTCGAATCAGACGGATGCCACCAGAACGCCCTCCAGTGTCTACAGCATTTAATATTCACAAACAATTGTGTACTTAACCAACATCTTAACCACACATCAGTCACACAAGCAGCAGCACCACACTAAAGGCTTCCGCCTCACCGCACTTCATGCCAACAAAGTGCCCCTGAACGTTTTGTGTCTTTATTAGCTGGAAGAAAAAGAACCCTCTCACGTGGCGTGTGTAGTAAATCATCAACTTGCTCATCTTTCATCCGTTCGTGCCGCGCTTCAACAAGCTTGGAGCCAGTAGTGTTCCAGTCGTGGCTGTGCAATTGTGCCAGGTTGAGTCTAGAGATAGCAGTGCTCGCCGCTGTCAGAAATGATAGCTTTAGTCCCTGCATTCACTGGTCAGAGGGCGCTCGGGGCAACCAAACGCGTAGGCGGGCCCATTGGTGAGGGGTTGGTGAGGCACCTTCAGCAGCGGAAGCATCGAGTGATGCCGAGCCCGATGGCCACCACGAGAAGCAGAAGCGGCTGAGTGTGGCAGCACATACAAATGCGCAAATGCGTTGAAGGAAGCTAAGCGCGCTGCGCAGATAAGAAAAAAAAATTATTGAATCATACATTTCCCGTATGAGATGACAGTGCGTTACTATTATCGCACCTTTGTTTCTGCATGCTTTCTTTTGGTATCGCTTTGCATCGGGTATGCATGGTGGAAGGTCCGTGATATATGCCTATTCAAAGTAGTTTATCTGCTACAGCACAAACTTCTAGCGCAACCATTTGCGACCCTCTCCGCACATCTTGCAGACGCAAACTGAAGCGTGCGCCATGGTTTTGTGAATGTCTCCGTGCACAGCTGCACAAAATAGTGCCTGCGGTGTAAGCACAGCGCGAGAGCCTGTGCCGACTGGCACAAAGGAACGGCCAGAGAAGCTGATCTGTCCGCACCGGCGCAGGTTTTAATCCCGCTCGCCGCTGGTGGTAGGGCTGTTTTTATTTATTTAAACAGGTTCACAACACTATTCACCCATCCACACACATGAAGGACACCAGCCTTTCTTCAAGGTGGGGATTCTAAAGCTAGCACCTAAGATGACTTAATGTAGAAGCTGCTCAAACCCCAAAACCAGCCTATGCTTTTCCTGCGTGGCATTACATGTTCACACCTAATTTCAGCGAAGACATAGACAACCAATGTGTTCTTGCTTTTTCCGCTTTTGTCTTTATTCCATACACGGCATTTCTGACCACAGCCTGTGTCAACGTCTTTTTTTTCTATGAAATTTAAGTCACTTGCAAATAACGTAGAAAAGGCACTAGGTTCGACTATGAATGTGTGATTATAAATTTTAAAGAAACTTTATAACACAAAGTAACGCTCAAAAAGAAAACTCTTCAACATTTTGCTGCTCCCAACTATGCTTTTCCGAACGCAGTGCGCTCTATGTATCGATCTACAGTTTGTCAGTTATATTTCCTGGAGAGAAATGAGTGCCGCGATTCACATTTTGCAATACCAGAAACACGTTTACTTGTCTATAAAGCAGTTGTTCCACCTGTCTTGGAATCTACTGTAATCATCTAGGATGGATAAACACTGACTAAAATAATTATAAAATGGCGGTGGGACATATCTGCAGTTCTCCAATCAGGGATTTGAAAAAATACGGGGAAACTATAGCAGTGGGGAACAAACGACACACACTTTAACGTCCTATTACGCTCCTCGGGATATTTTTCAATTCTGTGTGTTGTGTTATAGAGATCAGTTATTATACAAAAAAAAATCAGTGTTCAGTTTTGTGTCAAGAGCATCTAGATTAATATAATAGGGGTGACATGACAACCGATCCAATTTTTTCGACCAACGTATCTCCTGCGTGCTCCTTTTATCCAGCATTTAAATTAAGCCCACGAAGTATGAAAAATAGCCACGTGATTTCTCTCTTGCGATACCGTATTGTATCCCTGCCAAATGGTTTGGTTTATGGTTTATGGGGGTTTAATGTCCCGAAGCGACACTGGCTATTAGGGACGCCGTAGTGAAGGGCTCCGGAAATTTCGACCACATGGGGTTCTTTAAAGTTCACTGACATCGCACAGTACACAGGCCTCTAGAATTTCACCTCCATCAAAATTCGACCTCCAGGACAGGATCGAACCTGCGTCTTTCGGGCCAGCATCCGAATGCCATAGCCACTGAGCCAAAATTATGCAATACTACTGTATTTCACAGCAAGCTATCGCATCTTAGGTAATGATGCTCCGAGCGGAACTTTGGACGTGGTACGCATTTCCTGCTCTATATTATTTTCCTTGTATTAGTCAAAATAGTAAAGAGCTACGATCGTCTCGTATTTGAGCACCAGGGTATTTATAATTATCAATACAATATAAACGTTCTTCGTCTTAAGGGAACGCGAAATGTATTGGGAGTGTTTGTCGTGAAGAACTTCCACAGTTTCTATTTCGCCTTCAGTACTGCATACAGCCGCCCAAACAATAACATGAGTGCACTATAACTTAATATCGTTTCGTCTTCTCATGGAGCCCTTTCTCCATGTTAGGTTGAATGCAATTAGTAGATGAAATCACTTTTATTTTTGCCGGAGCTGTCAATGTTTGGTACCTGTTACCTATTTATTATAGAAGGGTGTCGCTGAGTTAGAGTTAAATGGCTTAGCGTCTGTAGACTGTTGTAAGTAGCAAGCAGAAAAAAGAAACCAGTTTTCTCGTGGACATGTAGCTCTTCTGTCGGTTTTTAAAAATCATAAAATTTAAATTTAGAACCTGCAATAACGAAAAATCGGATATCTTAATTAGTCAAGCACCCATTCGCTATGAACTAAGCTCGGCCTATTTCAAACATGGAAGCCTGTGACTTAGCGTAAAACACCAGCAATGGCTTATTCACAGATCGCGAAAATATACCGACAAAAATGAATGCCATGTTATATCGTTGGCGTCAAGAAAATTGTATACTAGTTTTGCGTTTCACTTTTTGTACTTTTTCTGGGGGCTGTCGAGCTTTTAATTGGCAGCCACGCCTGATTAAGACGTGTGATTAAAGTGTAAAGTCTCCGGTGGGCCCTACGGCAACGCACTGTATTTATAAGCTTAGTCTCCTTTCTAGTCCTTGTTGTTCGAGCTCGTAGATTAAGTGTAACTTTACTGTGTTGTGCGAAAAATGAGAAACCCAACTAAATTCGCCAATTGAGGTCTGATTAAAGATTCCAGACGAAGTACTTTGCCCTCTCCATATCTTCTTATTAACATTCCACTTGAGTGCTTATGGTACTTTGGTGGGCGTATGCCCTAGACAGCAGTCTGGGAATCACAAATCGAATTGCTCATTAGCAACGCCAAGCGTAGGTTAGATTATTTGCGCCGTAACTTCGGCTAAGCGTAGGCTTCTTTATAAAACACTCCTCCTTTCAAAACTGGAGTATGCCGCCCCCATTCCGGATCCGCACGAGATCCCTCTTCCTGTTGCAGCGGAGGTGGTTCACAATAATGCAGTACATCTTGCTAAAGAACTGACTATCAGCAACGATGGCTGAGAAATGCCTTGTCCATTGCGAACGGCACATGACCGTTTCCAGTACTATACAATTTTTTTATAGATTAAGTTTCTGCATGACTAATCCCATTTGCTCATATCGCTAGACCTGTCCAAGTTCGGAAACACCGGAATTCTATGGAGCACAGCCACTCATGGCATGGGTGCGTATGGCTGCTTCTACATCGGTGGGGAGATAATCTCTTGTGTTTTACACTGCAACTCTCGAATCAACTAGTATTCTCGTCTTGTAACAAGTTGCAGCCACGGAGTATTGGGACGAAATAGGCAGAGGCAGAGCTCGTTAGAAATTATTTATTACTGTCAGCTCAAAAGAAACGGCACTACACGGCGAAAGAATGTTCAATCCGGGATAAAGAACAAAGACAGGAGGCTCACCGTGGCTTTCGCTTGTCGCACGGCTCACGGGTAGGAGTGGGTACCAGGCTGCAGGCGAAGCGGGTTCCTCGGCGGCCCGTAGTGCGAGTCCACTTCCCGAGCATCTGACGCATCTTTAGTTCCCCCCGATTACAGCTCGGGGCGGATATCGCTCGCTCTCCCCTCAGCCGCGTATGCCTCCTTTCCCCATACGTGAGCGGCCGGCGCGCCCCCGCGGCGACATCCAGGAACTACGGAGAAGCTCGTGTGTCTTCGTCCGCTCCTGGGTGGCTCGCGCGGTTCGCCTTGTGGCGTTCGTGAGCTCGCCGCTGGCTGGTGAAGGAAATGGGGTACGCGTGTATGCCACAAGCTTTGTGTGCTTGGGAACCTTGAGTAACGGTGTAACGAAAGCCCGAGTAATCACACTTCTGAGAAGCACTCTTTTCTCTAACAGCTATTTTGACATCCAAGCTATTTATTCAAAGGAATGTCTTTTGTATGCGATCGAGAATATTCTTCATCATCAACGTGAGCCTAACTACGTCCACTGCAACAGAGCGGCAAGATGCCTGCGTTGACCTGAATTTAAGATGAACCCTTTTCGTTAGTATCCAGGTTTTCGCCTTATAGGTTAGTGCCGGTAAGATGCATCTGTTATACACTTTCCTCCTGTCGGAATATTGGGAAAATTTTGTTCGTCACCTAAGAGGCACCGCCAAATGCACTACGTCCCATTCTTATTACCCTCGTTATTTCGCTCTCGTGGGCTGTAAATGCGATCACTACTTCCTCAAAATAGATTGCTATTTTTCAATTCTTTTAAAATCAAGCCAACGCTCTCATTACAGGAGGTTCCATACTTTGGTCGCGTAATCAGACATAACCACGCCATCGTATTACACACACCTTCAACACGATGTGGTCTTAAAAACGAGAACTTCTGATCTTCCCCAGACTACTCTACGTACTGTTCCGGAGCCGATAAGCTCCCGGGAGGATGCGATACCCACCGGCATCCTGTTTCTCTTATACTGTAATTGTGTTCCTCCTTTCAACCGGATTGTGCGCTGGACATCCGTTGCTGCAGGCGTGCCGCGGCGCTGTTCATTCTGCTCTTGCCACTGCCTTGTTCGCTAACAATTCAAATTCTTCCTTTAGTGTCTGCGACTGTCCTACTTCTGAGTATACACCTGAGTATACAATGCTAGCTATGGCGTTGCGGAACATCTCGTAAATATTAATGTGGCAATATCTGCGGGAAGGTGATTCCAGTCCGTAAGGTACGCGGCAAAAATTACTGAGAAAAATATTTGGTATTACAGGAATCAAAACCGAGTTTTTGAAGATGATCAGTACGACGGGATACATAAAATGGCTGTTGGATAAGGCGACGGCACAGTACGGGGTGATGGTACAATTTGTGAAACGAAGCGGTAAGAGACAATTTGCGACGAAGTGACAGCAATGGAAGAGAAAGACTACCTTTCATTGTAGTTATGCTTGCAGTGCGGTTGTAATTAGTGAGAATGAAACGCACAGACGTATTTTGAACCATCTCAAGAGCCTTAATTTTAACGTCATAAGTAAGATCCCCGACTGAATTTTTATACTACAATTTGAAGCGAATTAGTTTTTTTAATTCCAAATATTTATATTTATATTGCAAATAAATAACAGCCGCTTTTAGAAATGTTATCCTTTGCTATGATACATATAATGTCCACCTGCTAAGGTCTCAACTAGAGACTGGCAGAATTCCAAATAAATAAATAAATATATCAAAAGTTTCAAAGAACAAGGAACATTGAAAAAATAGCGACGTAAGTAGCCTAGCATACGATTAGCATTGCTGACTACGTGTTCGATGTGAACGGACCAATTTAGGTTATCAGTCATGTTAACGCCAAGGTATTTATATGATGTTACACACTCTAAAGAAATGTTATTAATGTAATACGAAGATTGGGTGGTAGATTAGCTTGAAACACGCATGACTTTGCCTTTGTTAATATTTAGTTGCACTGACCATTTCATGCACAAGTTTGCTACACTGATAAGGTCTGCCTGAAATATACAGCGGTCATTAGTATCGGTTATTTCTCTAAAAATAACAATCATCCGCAAAAAAATGGATGTGAGAGTTAACAAGAGGCGGAAGATCATTGATGTTGATTAAGATTGGACCAGCTATATTTACTCCGCCCATATTGCTAAAACAGCGAACTTTGGCAGAGAGTAAAAATGATTTGGTTTCGTTTGGTTTATGGGGGCTTAACGTCCCAAAGCGACTCAGTCTATGAGGGTTACCGTAGTGAATGGCTCCAGCTAATTTAGACCACCTGGGGTTCTTTAACGTGCCCTGACATCGCATTGTACACAGGCATCTAGAATTTCGCTCCCATAGAAATTCGACCGCAGCGGCCCGGATCGAACCCGCGTCTTTCGGATCAGGAGCCGAGCGCCATAACCACTGAGCCACCGCGGCGGCCAGAGACTACAAATGTCAGGGAACTCTGTCTACGGGGATAAGGAGCTGTAAGTTGTTCACTTTATTGCTTGTTTCAGGCAGCGGAGCCATCCCAAGCAGCACAGGTCATATGATCAGGTATATATGATCAACTGTGACCTGCATCTCACGGAAAGTAGACGCGTCGCTGATTCCGCGTTATGTAAATACTGAGCTCTCCTTATGAGTGGCCCGAAAAAGTGTACACCTCAGCAGAGGTTCTTAAATATGTAGCATTCTGAGAAAGCGTGCACTTACCCACCAAGATTCAGAAGGAACTATCGAGTAGCCGTCGCCGTTTATAGTCAAGTCGCTAATTTTAAAAACCTTATGACCTTCTGGAGTTTTGTATACCTGCTTCAAAGCCACCTTCCGAGAAATATCGCTTCCTAGAACTTGGCAATACTTCAAATCAAGCAAGCCATTCTTGCTATATCCCCGTAAAATATCCCAAATGGCCGCGAATCGTCCCTTTATATGCTTCATTTTGCGGTGCTTCTACAGTGTCAATTCGCCGATATCACACCGCAGCCGAGTTTCGATGAAGACGAAACGCAAACGGGCGGGTTTGCTGAGCGGACCAAAAGTGGTCTAAATTATTCCGGAGCCCTTCACTACTGTTTTCCACGCTGCTCACGTGTCGCTTCGTGAAAACAAGCCCTACCGTTTACAATTTACTTCACTAATAACGCCTGCATAGATGTGCTCAGAGCGTTCAAGAGGCGTGCCGAGGCGTTTGGTCTCGTCTTCATGAACCCGTTCCACGGTGCAAGCTGAGAAAACGTAAGGCAGACTTCATGAATTCGTTTTTTTCATTTAAAAACAACACTTCTGAACCTAATATTAACGACGTAGCATTCTCAATCCCGTTTAAGCATTCTCAGCACTTTTCATAACGGTTGGCTATTAAGCAGTTTTGTTACCAAGTACATCCAATTAAATTCGCAGGACTCAGGCTGGAATCGAATACTGCAGTCTGGAATCGAACCTTATTTCAGATAGCAATTTAAAGATTACGCTCAAATCGAAGTACCTTAGAAGGCACAGACGAGTTGATGAGGCTTCGAACCCGGACGACGTAAGCGTAAAGTGCCAGCGTGGCCCACAAATGCATTTCGGCATTGAAAATTGGAGCGTACACTCGAGCTCCGTCTTGAGGGTATAACGCGAAAGCGTATTGGGTTATGGATCCCCTACCTAGAACAACTTCCTACTCTTTTTTTATTTATTAACCCTTCCGGGGTTTCTCGCTCACGGTCAACGCCTTCGACGTCGCGTGAACTTGATGCTTCGGTGAAACGGACGCGCGGTGCGGCAAACCACGTAGAAGCGCTGACAGGCGCCTTGCCGAAACGCGCGGGGCTTAAGTTGCAGTCGTAGTACGCCGGCACACCGTTCTCGACAAACCCGATGCCACGAACGCCAGCATAGTTTCCGCGCCGAACGAACGGGCAACAAGCCGCAAGCTTGGTGGTGAAAGCACCGTGGATGTGCGCTGCGTTGTTCGCCGCTCACCGCGTGATTGCTGCGTACCCGCACGTCCCCACTGCGCCCGAACGAGACGAGCGGGAGGCGCTAGGAGGCGCTGCCGTCACGCGCTATCTGTTGTGGCAGTGGCGTACATTGCGACGAGGAGGAGGAGGGAGTGGTTTTAGTGGTCGCCGCCTTATGGCTCTACATGCACGCCACGCGAAGAGGAAAAGTAGCGGAAACGCACCTTGGCTACTCGCTTAACTGCAACTTCTGTAATTTTCATTCTCATAATTACTAATATACAGCACAGTACATGTTTCCAAAACATCCTTCAAAGACAACACCGTATTCAATAGACGCGCCTTTGTTAATTTCAGACCATCGATTTTTCCATGGAGTTCTGACTCTTGTTGTGTCACTAACCAGTCAATAGAACACGTCTGGGATACAGTGTTCATTGGGACGTGCTCCAGCGCACAATGAACAAACACTTACCCTTGAAGTCGAATGGGATACGATTCCTGGACGTTGAGCCGGATCTTTATAAATAAAATGGAATTTTCCTTCTTGGCTTGCACAGTATTTGGCGAAGCAGGATGACTGTACGACACTGCGATGAAGACGCGCGGCCTCTTCTAGATTACTTCAAAGAAAGCACATTTATCTGCGTGAACTGTACATGGAGCTATCTTTTGGAGGTGAAGTTATCGAGTTGAGGGGAGAGTTTTGTTCCTTGGAACAGTTTTGATTTTCTTACGTGAGTTGGTTTAGTTATTGTCAGGCTATGAGGCACGCTGTCGTGATGGGCTCCGGAAATTTCATCCACCTGGAGTTCTTTAACGTGCGCGGACATCGCACAGTACACGGGCCTCTAGAATGCCACCTCCATCGAAATTTGACCGCCGCGGCCGGTATCGAACCTGCGTCTTTCGGGAGAGCAGCCGAGCGCCATAACTACTGAGCCACCACGGTGGGGTCTTACGTGAGTGAAACACATGTTCGCTCTTCATGTCTGAGAGTGCAGCGCAGAACATACGTTTTTGATCTATTGTAAACTGTCAAAACAGGTAATAAGTCTAAAAAAATAGCTGGCGTGGAGGAGTGGTTAGTGTGCTCGTTTCGCACTTTGGAGGCCCTGGTTCGATTCCCAAAATCGACCAATCTCCTACTCTAATGCTTCTGGGATTTTTCGCTCGCGGCCAAACCCGCCGACCCCGGCGACGACACCTGCTTTTCTGTGACACGGGACCCTTGACGGTATCGCGTTAAAGAAAGTACAGTCGTGGCTGTCGAGCCCCACCGCGGCGCTGCAATCTTATTCGGGCGCTCGCTGCGAGGATGCATCGGGTACGACAAAACATCGTCCTCACTCTCTCCTGGGCACGTCACACGACTGATAAACTTCAAGTGCGTCATTCGCCTGTTTCGCGGCTGACAGTCAGTATGTAAGAGAGCGCCCCCACTTCGCCTTGTTTGCAGTGCGGCCATGGGGGTGTGCGCGCGGTGCGCCGTTGCCGCTTCGACACTGCTTCGCTCTTGTATGCCCCGCGCGCCCATGCCTGGTGAGCCTTGGTGCACGGGCATTAGGACGCTCAAGAAATAGGGCAGGACAAGTTACTGTCGCGTTAAGACCCCTGTCTGCGAACGCGATTAATCCGTTTTGTTTCTGGCCGTGTATTGATAGATTCTTCCAGAGAGGGAGCGCGCTTGGACATTTTTATGCGAAGCATAATAGGGACACTACTTAGCTCAACCATAGCCCAGCCTGGCGCGGCCGCGACCACCAAGGCTAACTCCCGCTCCTCCCGCTAGGGGCGCTGCAGCCGAGCACGTGGTCTGACGTCACGACAGCTGAGAAGAGACGGGGCTCAACTCGCGCGGTCGCCGCGCGGCCGCGACCGCCAGGGCTAACTCCCGCTCCTCCCGCTAGGGGCGCTGCAGCCGAGCACGTGGTCTGACGTCACGCCAGCTGTGGAGAAACGGGGCTCAACTCGCGCGGTCGCCGCGCGCCCGCGACCACCAAGGCTAACTCCCGCTCCTCCCGCGAGGGGGCGATTGTCGTCGCGGCATTGTATAAAAGAGCCCCGCTAATCACGCCGAGGCAGTCATTCAGCGAGATGCCGCCTACAGACAGGGAAGCTCGGCGGAATGGAAAGCGTAAGCTTCAGCGAGCCACCGAGACTGATGAAGAACGAGAAGAACGACTCGCCAAGCGTCGTGCCCAGTATGCAGCTCGACGACAACGTTCCTCTAAGGAAACAACGGTAAAGGAAGAAGTTATGAGTTTGCCCTACAGTGATTCTACCAGTTCGGAGTGCCGGCACGCAACCAAACGGCAGATGCGTGCTCAAGAAACTCCCGAACAGCGACAGCAGCGGCTTGAAAAGGAGCGTGCGCCCAGAGCATTACAAGTATAACCAAGTGTCACCAGACTACACCATTTCACAAATCTATTATGCTTCGCATCATAAGCTTAACCTTAGCTAAGCCAGGCCATTTTTTTTTAACTTTGAATGCCCGACTTTAAAGGACCGAGCTCTTATATTCAGATGTTAATAAGGGCGAACCCTCCCAAGCGTCGGGCATCTGGAGCACGGCGTACACGGACACTAGACGTGCGTAAATATGGAACGCAAACTGAACTCGGACACCTCGAAAGCGTACGCGCCACGCGCATAGCCGAACTGCCGAATTCGCGCCTGCCGTAGCCTGCCTGCGTATAGGGGAAACGAGAAAATCTGCTATCGCGGCGCTGAAATTCATACGCAGCATACACGCAGCACGCATTGCAGAGCCCTCTTTCGTACTGACCTCAGCCGTGAAACAGCTGAACGCCTTACTTGAAATCTATCAGTCGTGTGACGTGCCCAGGAGAGAGCGAGTGTGAAGCTCGGCCGTCACTCTGTGCACCCTCGCAGCGAGATCCCATGGAGATAGCAGCGCCGCGGTGGGGCTCCGCAGCCGCTCCTTGCGTCGGGGCCGTGGGCCGCGTACTATTGACTGCGTCTGTACATGCCTACCGAGCCAGGTAGAGCCACTGTGTAAAGGGACTTTTGTCAGTTTCCACCTACGTCCCCTTTATGAAGTGTATTTTATCAAATTTCGGTAATTTCGATGAGCTTAGAAGGAAAGCACGTTTTCGGCCATCCATTTCAAAGGCATGTGTGCCGATGGTCAACTACTGGCAGCAGGGAATTTTTCAATGTCATATCTCCAAACTGACTGACAAGCCTATATGAAGCGTAAACAAAATCTCGCAGGCATTAGTGGTAGAACATTCTAACCTTCGTCGTCGACTTTTCGCGACAAACATTCTGGGGACTCTGAAGACCCCCTTTAAGGATAGGACGCAATAGCTTTCGTCCCTGCATGTAACTTCATAGAAGACATGGACGCAGCACTTTGGGACGCAGGTTCTGAACTTGAAGACTTTATGCGGCTCGCGCGCCATCTATTGGGTAGGCGGCGTGCATAATATCGCGAGGATTTCCCTATCGCCGCCGCATGCAGGCATCACTGTTTTCCGTCAAGCAACTACTACATGAAACGCCAACACGCATTCGCTTCTGCGTTAAGGGGAGGGAGAGAGAGCAAACCTTTATTAATCAGAGAGGATGAGCCGGCGCAGTTGATGGATGCCGACATCTTCTTGGTCCGCGTCCTTAGTCCGGGATGCCGCAAGATCCCGCCGCCTCGCGAGCCCCGCGTGCGAGGGCAGCTTGTGCTAAGGTGCCTCGATGCCAGCGCCGCCATTCAGGGTGGTGGCATCTTTTGACCACCCTCACGCCGCCTCTTTCTCGCTGCGACTCCATTTTTAATAATGGCGGGCGGGCTCAGTTCCTCGGTGGAAGCAGCTGTGCTTGCGTTGTTCGAAGCACAGGGGCTGCGGATGACTCGCTGGTGGTTCTACTTGTTCGAGAGTGTTTGACCGCATCGTTGACGACATTCTCAAGTCCACCGAGCCATCATAACGGGCTGTTGTGTGAGAATGCGCTCCTGGTCAACGCTTAAAGGCCTGCGTTGTTTTCGCTTCCCCCGGGACTCGGAGCAGTAATTATGATCAATTTTTAGGTAACAGTTAAGTTTCCAAAAGCTTAACCCATCATCTCCCAATTTTGCTGCTAAATAGGAATTGCACATTAGGCATCGTTAATATTTGTAGCTTTTTTTTTACTAAAGCGTTTCTTGCCGATTCTTTTTCACAAAGCATGGCTTTGCAAAGCAGATTACATTTATTTACGATTTCAAATTTTAAGAAAAGTATTGCTGCAGTTAAATAATGATCTCAAATTCACCATTTTTTGTGTAGGTTTATATGGATGATTTAGTAATAAGTACAGGTGGGCTTGAATAAAATAAACACAATGAAAAAATATATGCAGAAATGGGTTTCACTAACTGAAGAATTGCAGCAGAGCAAAGTTGCGCATGTCCATTGCGCAAGCGAAGTCTTCATATGAGCGCACACAAGAGCACTAGCTCGGTGTGTGTGCGCCTGTCAGAAAAACGACACCAATGAAAAACTTGCAGCAATCCTTTACCCTAAAGCCGGCGAGGGGCAATCAGTTTTCGTGGGCCTCGAGAAAGAAAACGCAGGCGGAGTGGCAACGTTGGTATACGGTGGCATTGTTTTTATATACCACCGCCCGCCTGTAAACAAATGTAACTGCACCTCTGTGAGCAATAAATAGGCGAGCAACTCGCAGTTACCCCTTGCCAAATTAAAAGCAGACAAATGAAAACAGCCCGCACGACGAAAGTCAAACCTATCGCAGAGCGCGAGCGGCTGCAGACGCGCGGCTGTTATCGAAGCGCGGGACTTGAAAAACAAAAAAAGGACGTAGAAAAAGCAAGAGAACAATTTCTTCCACTCGCACGGAGCGAAAGCACCTGCTGGAAAACTGATCCTTAAAACAATAGCGCGTTTTTCAAACCAACAGACGGCACACTATTTCTTAAACCTCTACCACTCGGGGCCTTAATATTACGTCTTCGAACCACGGATGTTAAAATGGCTAATATGAGTAAAAAGATGCGCAGTACGTGCGTTACAAATTTAAAAAAAATTGTCAGTGACTTAGCTCGGCTATCCCAGGATATACGTATAGCGAGAGGCAGGTTTCCCTGGCTGAGCTTGTTTTTCAGAAACTCGAATGGTGTGATCAGTCACAAGACGAGCCTTCACATCCTCTTCTATTGGTTCCCGTTGACTGACGCCTTCCATAGGCCCAATCTCGGCGGCTATGCACAGTCTATTACGCTCGGCAGCCAGGCATCTTCGTTTGGAAAGGCGTTCCTCTCTCTTCTCGGGCGCCTCCACTGCTCTCTTCGCCTTCTGACGCTCATTCTCTCTTTGTTGAGTAGCCAAGTGCCAGGCGATATCCTCGAGATCGGTGAGTTATCTCTTGTCTATACCGCCGTTTAGCAGCGGCTGGACTCCCCTTCTCTGCATGCATTCCAAGCGTTGTGATACAGCCGCCCATTATATCTCCGCCTTTTATGCACAATGATGCACATGAGACGCGCGGTTCGGGTGATAGAGCGACGTCCGGCGAGTCGGCGGCGAACAGAGGTGGGCAACTTCATGAGGTTTCGACCTCAGCCTCAAAATGACCTCAACCTCACGTCGTGAGGTGACGTTGAGGTGAGGTTGGCGACGGCTCAAAATTTTGCGAGTGAGGTCAGCAAATCAGACCTCAACCTCACGTGCAAGTTTGAGGTTGACCAAGGTCGTCATTCCGTAAGGTCGAAGTTTTGAGGTCGAGACTTTTGCAGTTGTCATGTCTTACTCCTACGAGTGCCGCTTCCGAGGCGGAGTTGCAGCGCATCATCACAATGACGCTTTGTGTTCGGTTTCCCCTGTTTGGACAACTGGATGCCACAGTTCCCTCTTCGCTTCCGGTGCTGCGCCGTAATGTCCGTTCGGTCCGAGCCTACAGGAAGACGCACCCCTCTGGTCTTCCCGGATGGAGTGTTACTGTCACAGCACGACACTCTCCCTCCCCCTTGCCCAGCCGTCTACTGGTCGGCTCAAGCACCCGTTTCGAGACCTCCCCGCCCCCCCCCCCCCCCCCCACACCGGGGAAAAAACGCCTAAATACCTCTGCAGAATTCTGGGTGCCATTTCGACAACAAGTCTGAGACAAGCTGCTTTAAGTAAGTCACTTGTTTTCCTTTAAAACTGAACTAATCAATGGTACACCAGCATCCTCGACGTTTTTTACCCACGAGGGGTCAAAACAACTGGCCTAGAGTGGGCAGCGTGAACCGCTCTCTCTGTCAAGAGCACCATGGCTCTCCTCTCAAATTTCCCCACAGCGGAATTTTTTTCCGAGCACACGACCCCCCCCCCCCCCCTCCCAGCACCAGGAAAAAAAAGCGCCTAAATACCTCAGCAGAATTCTGGGTACTATTTCGACAACAAGTCTGAGACAAGCTGCTTTAAGTAAGTCACTTGTTTTCCTTCTGAACTGAACTAATCAATGGTGCGCCAGCATCCTCGACGTTTTTTACCCACGAGCACCGCGCGAGCATTCTGCGAAGCCATTTGAGGTGAACGATGGGTCTCTGCAAAATAGTTAAAGATAACGTGTAGTGGCTGGTCTTCTGAGAGGCAGGCCGCCAACCTGATCCCATACGAGAAAAGAAAAAAAAGAGAACTATTAGAAGCATACAAACAAAAATCGCACACTAAAAACAAAAACGAGCAACAGTGTGCCCCATTAAACGCCATATTAGAAGGTTTGAAACATCGACTCAGCTGTACAGCGCGAGCATGTAATGAGTTCTATTCTCACATCATCATTAAAAAAGGAAAAGTAATCAGCTACCGTATCACCTACATCCATTATAGTTTTGCATTTTTTCGCCGTTGTAGCACCGCAAGGCTGGTGCATTCGCTCGTGTTGTAAGTGGTGGTGGTGAAAATATTAATTAATCATAGAGAGAGGTGTTGGGGGTCGTGACCTGAAGGGTCGCGCCCTTGCTACCACTAGGTGGGATGCCTAGTCAGGCACGCCATTGGCAATTGCCGCAGCCCGGGCGCGCTGCGATAAGGGCCTTTGGGCCCCGAGGGTGTAGCAGCCGGACAGGGTCGGCTCCCAGTCGTCTCGGGGGAGGGGGGGCTGAGATAGAGGGTTGGGCTGGGTTAAGCTGGAATTCCCACACCATGTGATATGTGTCAGACATCTCCTCACAGTGTGAGCACCGCCCGTCGAATTGAGGATTGAAATAATTTACAGTTGTCGGGCACTGCATCGTGTTAGTGACCAGGCGCAGGAGTACCCGCTCGTTGGCCTTCCGCAGCCCTTTGCACGGGGTGGGAAAAATTTGTTGCGTGGATTTGTAATAATCGCATGTTTCCTTAAAAGCGTAAACCGGATTGAAATCGGAGTGATGGTCAGTGTCGGGTCCCGTGGGAAATTGCCGGAGAAAGAGCGCGCGGGCGGCGGCGTCGGCTGCTATGTTTCCGTGGAAGCCTTCGTGACCTGAAGCCCAAACGAGAGTTCGGTGAGTAGGATCTAAGTCTCTGCTACAATTTTGGTAGAGGCGATAAGCCAGGGGAGTAGCCCATCCTTTCTCGATGTTTCGACACGCCAAAGGGGCTCGGTGATTATGTATTTAGATGAGGAGTCGGAAGCTGCCAGGGCGGTGGCAACCTCTTCGGCGTGAACTGCTGACTGGGCCTTCAAAGTAAGGCCGTCTACTGTTTTGCCCTCGTGGACGACCGCGGCCCTGTACCACCCGGGTTGTCAGGGCCGGAGGCGTCCACGTAGAAGACTCCTGGCTTGCTCTCAAAATGGCGGTGCAAGGCTGCGGCCCGTGCCAGGCACCTGCCATTATCGTCCTCTTTGGATATGTTGGTGGGGAGAGGCCGGACGTTTAGGGCGCGATTCCAGTGTACGGGAAGGCGGCATTTCTCCTCTATGAATTGCGAGTGCTTGATGTGAAGACGGGCTAGAAGGCGGCATCCCGACTCTGCCTTTGTGAGACGAGTGTATTGGTTGATGAGGTGGGCCTCCCGAAGCTCCCTGAAAGTGTTCACAATGCCCAGTGCCATGAGGTGGCTGGTAGAGGCAGTGACCGGGAGGTCCAGCGGTCGTTTCATGATTTAGCGGAGGATGACCTCGAGGGCATCGTCTTCCTGTTTCCGCAGGTGGAGGTAGGGAGGCGAATAAAGGATTCGACTGGTCACGAATGCGTTCGCCTGATCCAGGGCATCTTTGGATCGCAGTCCACCGCGCTTGTTGGAAACCCGGATAACCATGCGGCCCACCTGGTCCCCCACCTGCCAGAGCTTGGCGAGCGTTGTATCGCAACGTCGCTGGTTGTGTATGAAGAGTCGGAGGACTCTGAGTTCCTTGTATTCGTGAATGGGACCGCTTTGCAAGGAGAGATTGATTTGTGTCGAGTATGTGCGCGAGGGGCGCATATGCACGAATTTCTATTTCTGCGGAAAGTATTGCAGACCATACTCTCGGGCATAGCGGTCCATTATGCTGGCGGCCATTTGCAGGCTGGTCTCTATGTCCCCTAGGCGTGCTTGCGTAGCCCAGAGGGCGATGTCGTCGGCGTACAGCGCGTGCTGGACCCCTTTCACCGCACCCAGGAGGGCAGGTAAGTGCATCATGGATATGTTGAATAGCAAAGGGGACAGCACCGCGCCTTGTGGAGTCCCCCTCGTGCCGAGCAGGAAAGGTCCATGCTCTTGGTCCTGTATTCGGATGTATGATAGTCTGTCCGTGACAAATTGTATCACGTAATTGAAGGTATTGGTGCCGCAGTGAGTTCGATTCAATTGTGTATGACCTCGTTAGTTACGTTGTCGAACGCTCGTTCCAGTTCCAGCACGAGGACAATTTTGTCGTTTTGGAGGTGTTAGATGGGGTTCAGGACTTCGCGCTCGAGTTGGAGCAGGACATCCTGTGTGGATCTGTGTGGGTGAAATCCGAACATGGTGTCCGCGAAGTTGTTGTGTTGTTCGAGGTATTCGGACAGCCGATCCCGCACCATCGTCTCCATCAATTTGCCCCCACACTAGGCGAGAGAGATGGGGTGGAGTTTGTCCGTGTCTATCGGTTCCTCGACCTTGGGGATTAATTTGACAAGGGCTACCTTCCAGTCAATGGGGAGGGGGTTTCCCCCGTCCAGATCGCGTTGATGTATTCTAGAAGGCACTGGTATGCTGAATAGGGAAATTGAGGGAAAAATTTTGACGGTGGCCTTGTCCCGGCCCGGCGCGGTGCCCGTCTTCATTTTGGCCAGACTGGCCCGCAGATCGTGAAATTGGAAAGCCTTGTCCAACTCCGAGTTTTCCCTGCCTGCGTAGGAGTAGGCCGATCTGCGGGCGTCCTGAGTTGTGCACAGGCAGCGATCCCGGAGCTCCAGTGCCAACTGTGTTGTATTTAATTGGAAGGAGTGCATGGCTTTGTGCAGTTGCTTCTGCGTTTCTGTGCGGGTCTGTGTTGGGTTAATGAGGGCTCGGAAGAGCCACCAAGTGTGGCGGCTTGACATTTGCCTCGCCGCCGTGTTGAAGCGGTCTACCCAGTTGGAGTCAGCGAGTTGGGCCGCGTACTCTGCTGCCTGCCGGGTGAGGTCCGCAATGCGCGCTTTGAGCTTCTTGTTGTGTTTCTGGGGCTTCCACCTGCGTGTTAGGCCGCGGCGCGCATCCCAGAGGTAGAGGAGGTTGTTGGCCACGTCCTAAACCACCTCTGTGAGCTGTATCTGCTTCTTGTGGGAGCTAAGGTGAGATTAGACTGACTGGGACCAGTTCGTGTAGCCTTGTTTTGTTATGTTCGTTTTGACGTCGGATGGGAAATTTTGGCGAAAGGCGGTCCAATTTGGGATGCGTGCTTTTGTGGTGGCGTGCCTTAGGGGCGTGTATAAACAGTGGTGTTAACGATGCGGTGTCGCTGCCGAGGGTATCCTCGGTGTTGAACCAGTCTGAGTGTCTTATGCTGCGAGCGAAGGTGAGGTCAGGGCATGTGTCTCGGGTTACCGAGTTGCTTGCGCCTGTTGGAAATGCCGGGTCGGCGTGGAGGGTGAGCCCCAGAATGGACGCCACCTCCGACAGCATTCGTCCGTGTAATTCCTCCTTAGCATAGCCCCTTAGCTGGTAAGGGGCGTTGAAGTCGCTCACAATCAGCAGGGGGTCGCGACCCGCTTTTTAAGTGCACGGATAAAGAGGTCCGCGAAGGGCACTCGCTACAGTTTCGGGGACCAGTATACATTAAGTACCTGCAGGGGAGGATCCGATCGAAGAAGGGGAAGGGTCCTTACCTTGGCGTACGAGCACGGTATATTGAGATCGAGGTAAATTTGAGTGGCTGTACACGTCTCGTGTACGAGGGGACACGACTAGGGGTCTGACTGGAACGTCGCATAGTTAGTCAACTGCGCCGCCGCTCCTGGCTCCTGCAAGGCGACCACGGCCGGCAAAGCCTCGAAAGTTTCTAGGTAGAGGCGCTGGTTCACGCGTTTCTGGCGAGCCTTAAATCCTCTACAATTCCGTTGCGTTACGGTTGCCAGTTTGTGTACTTTCGGATGAGGGGAACGCTTTTTAGGCCGTCCTGCCATCATGAGGATTGTAGGTGAGAGTTGGGGACTGATGGGACTCCGGCCTAGAGGCAGTACCGTGTGGGGGGTGGGGTTGGAGTCCCCCTATTCCGCGTCTCTGGGATTGCCGATAATTCTCTTGTGCATGTTGAAGGCTCGGATCCCCTCGAACATCGGTCTTTCTTCGGGTTGTTTTCTATAACTGCAGAGACCCGTGATGAGCATTTTGTCTCCATGCTGTTCATCACCCTTTCTAGCACTTTCTGTAGGTGAGAGGTTGAGACGCGCCTCCATCGTGGCCATTGCCGACGCGAATGCGGGTGGCAGTTCGGGCTCGCTCTTTATGGCGTCGGAACTCCAAATACCCGTCGCAGCAGCTAGCTTTTCTTTTAAATTTTGAATTTTGGTGAGCAACTTAGCGATCTGTGCTCTATGCTGCTTATTTTGTCTCCGGCTTTCGACGTCTACGACTTAAGCCGAGGAGGAGGCAGAGGGTGAGGAAGATGGAGAAGAGGAGGCGGCCCCTGCCCTTCTGCTCACCTAAGCGTGTTGTTGCTCCGGCGGGGCCCGGGCTCCGGCAGCGCCATTTGGTTTGAGGGCGGGGAAGTGCTTGGCGTCGTCTCCGCTAGGGGGCGTTGGCGGTGCCTGCTTATTCGTCTTGTTCTTCTTCTTTCGTTGATTCTCTCCCGCTGACTTCAGTCCGGGAGAGGAGGTCTCCGCGCTGACGTCTCTCTCGCGCGAGCCGGTGGCGTGATTGCCGCGTACCACGCCGACATTGGGCCCGTCGGCGGGAGGACCTTGCCTGTTTCCAGGCGTTGGCTTACCGAATACCCCATGTTGGGAGGGCTTGGCTCCAGCAAGATGAAGTCGGCGGAATTTTGCCGTGGAATCTTTCGAGCCTGTGGGGTGGGCTCGTCCACAGATTGCACCGCTTGGCTTACACTCGTGTGGAGCACGGCCGTCCAGCATCACAGGCACAGTTTGGCCGCAGAGGCTACACTTAAGCGAGTTCGGCGTGGGGCATAAGTGTCCGTGCGGTGTCCCAGAGTGCCACACTTCACACAGGACGGCACGGTTCGCTTGTATTTTCGGACGGGGGTGAGCTCCCCGTTGTAGTGGACGTACCGCGGGACCACATTTCCTACAAAGGTGATTACCACAATGGATCATTTTCAGAGGCGGCGAATGCTGGCAATCTCACCGCCTCGGCGGCGACCCTGGTCTTGATGATGACCACGTAGTCTTGAGGGTAAACGCTATGAGGCAGGCCCGTGTGCGAGGGCTTGCTGCTTGGCTTGGGAGGCCGCCGACGCTGCGCTGTCTGGCAGCGAAAATATTGTTAGATGAGGCTACACCGCTCAAGTTGTGCTTGTGGTTGTCATCGCTTTAATTAAGTCTAATGACGACAGTCGTCACATATAACTGGAAATTCAAACAATTTAGAATTACGTAAGTCACCGCATCGTTATTCATTTGCAAAGTATATTTAGCACATATATTGGCGAAATCAAACACGGTCATTGTAGTGTGTAGGGCCGCCGCTCTTTTCCACCTGCGTACCTTTGCAGGACACCGGCACACGCGAATGCGGCTCCCCAGTCCAAGCGAGAGCCCCCGAGTGTATACGGGGAACGAAAAGGGTCGCTTGACGCACCGACCCGCCCCCCCCCCCCCCCCCTAACGACATAGGCTATCATCGGAGAGGCACCCGCAGCGTCCCGCCGTGCCTCGTGAACAAAATCATATTTCCGGGAGGGCAGTGACGGACACCTGTCATGGCGAACATGCCGTACTCACCCAAACCGTGGGAAAAAAGGGCCGTTCCTTATCTGATTTCCCGGAGCGGCAGACAAACCCCTTCATGCTTATTAGCCGTGTCCCGCCGTCGGTAGCGCGGCGGCTTCGTGGCCCTTTCGCTCCCTCTTCTGCTGCTGACGTGCGACGCGGACTGATGATGGATTGTGGTGTGCCTGAGGACAGTCGGAATAGCACCGAAGGGAGAGCGTGTGGATACTCTTACTTAAGAGAGAGTGGTGGCGTGTTTGGTTTTGATTTGGTTTGGGTTGTTAACGAGACCCTGGGTTCGAGGCTAAGCCCAACTCAAAGGGTAGTCCCCATCTCGCATGTTATTTTTGATTGGAGAATGGATGCTTAGGGCGGGCCACTGAAAATTACCGCCCTTAGTCCTTTGTTAATTAAGTGCTTAAAAGCACATGTGAACGGATGCAGTCCAGTCCAGTCTGAGCTGGGGCTCAATGCTTCTCATGTAACGTGGTGCTACTTAGGCTCTAACCCGTCGGGTCGATGAGTAAAGTAGCGCAAAGTTTGTTCTTTTGTAAATTCATTTCTGCTTCTTCCTTTTGTTCTTCAAGCCTGTCCACAGCCCGTTCTCTTCCAACTTTGTAGCGAAAACACCTTTCATGAGGGAACAAAATAACATAAAGATGTCGCTAACAGGTGAAGCCATTAGTACTTCTTAAACTACTTCTTAAAACCCTTAGGCCGCTTTAAGTCTAACTGAGCTTAGCTGAGGTGTATAGAGCGACGTAATCGAACAATAAACAATATGTTCTCTCGTCACGCTCAAGGGTTCTCCAGGGGACCTCTAAAATGTCCTGCCGTTTGAATTTCAAAATTTTCTTTTTTCTTCCCCCCTACGACAAGGTCACTTTGGTCGTGTCTACCGCGGTTCCTTGAAGGTGGCAGGCCGAGGACAAGTCCAGTACGTCCCAGTGAAAAGTCTTCACAACAGTATGTCACCCTTCAATTCGGCCTGAACGTCCTCTGACATTTTGCGTTAGATATTGCACAAAATAAACTCGTGAATTAAGCTGAATTCTAGTGGAGTCTCATAGGATTCGTTTAAGAGGAAAGTAATTACTTCTCCGGATAAGATTTATAAAGTGCTGAAAACCGCTGCGGTGGCTGAGTGGTTATAGCGCTCGGCTGCTGACCCGAAAGCTGCGGGTTCGATCCCGCCCGTGGCGGTCGAATTTCGATGTGGCCGAAATTCTATAGGCCCGTGTACTGTGCTATGTCAGTGCACGTTGAAGAAACCCAGGTGGTCGAAATTTCCAGAATCCTTCACTACGGCATCCCTAATAGCCTGGGTCACTTTGAGACGTTAAACCCCCATAAACCATATAAAGTGCTGAAACTGTTTGAACTAGAATATGTGTACAGCAAAGAATATTTAGCAATTTGTGGATATGTGAATGTCAGGCAACATTATAGTATATCTAACTTGTTCAAAAATTATTCATGTTCCTGACTATAGTCTCCTTACCATACGCAAATTTAGGGCAAGTGTTTTCAACATTAGCAGAACATGCAGAACTTACGAGGTCCTCTAACTACGCCTATCTGTCATGCCTCAAATTATATTTAAGCTTTTCTTAACGTTCACATAGTCCACGATGAGCGAAAACGCTTTTCTTTTGAATATGCACTCATGAATGTCGTTGATGTAGTCGTGTTATCACCACGTTTAGCATCCACTAGAGAGAACTTGAATATTTCGACCTTTGAGTTGAATTATTCGTGGTTTTACAGATTTAATAATTGAAAGTTGTTGCACTGCAGTACCCTTTTAAAATATAGTGAAAGACGGCACCTGCGCATAGCTTTTACCAGCATTTACATCTCTTCATCAACTTGGCTTTTTTGTCTGATGAGCACATGGTTTTGGCAAGAGTACAAGTAAAAAAACTTTGTGCTAGTGTTGAACAGCATAACAGTGAGAATGCGCAATACTGGAGACAATGAAGCATGTGTAGAACCTCGACTAGAGCCAGCGCCTACAGTCTGGCATTAAATGTGAGCACAGTCTCAAAGCTCGGTTCCTCCAACTCATCCTACGGTGACGTTGCAGTGCCTTGAACACAACAAGCCCTAGCGGAGCAATTTAGGGCGACGTCAGTGTAGTTGTTAGTAGAGACCGCATCATCATCATCATCCCGAGCCTCACTACGCCCGCTGCAGGGCAAAGGCCTCTCCCATGTCTCTCCTACTAAACCATTGCTCCATCTCTGCCGGCTACCAGTGTCTTAAATCCCGCCATGAACTTCGTGTAAGTCGCGGGTTTCGATCCTATCAGCACACGCTGAACATCCGCAACCGCTGCCTCCCGACGTACATGACCGAATCCGGCAGCACGAGCTCCCACCTCGCATCCCTGGCCCTATCTGTTGTTTGCTCCGTAATGCTTCGCCACCGGGGCCCACCAGTCCTCTGCGGCAGCGACGATCAAGACGCTGAGGACGGAATTTCGTCCTATTATACACGTCATCACGGACAATAAATAGGAGCACGTCCTTAAGCTCAACATCGTTTTTTAACTAACGCATGTCGCCAAACTCTGGCATGCCAATCACGAGGCTGATGTCACGACTTTCCCTCAGCCCCCTCCCCAACGACCCGCAGTGTGGCCTTGCGGGTGTGTTCAAGACTTATGAATGGCTGCTACAGCGCTTCTACTGGCGCGGCATGTATACATTTAGCCGGTAAGTATATGCGCTTCTTTGCCGATTTCAGCGTCTCAAGCCTTCTCCCTCACAAGCACCTGGTCCAGTACAGTCTCTCCCTTGCCCAAAACGACCATTTCACCACGTCGGCATTGATCCATGTGGGACTCTGCCGTACTCACCAGCGGGAATCGTTGGATAATCTTTGATCATCTCATTCGCTACGCTGAAACCGCAGAACTCCCAGCCTCCACCTCAACCGATAACGCGTTCTTCCTTCTTCGCCATTTCATTTTGCGACACGGCGCCTCCCGTGAATTGCTCAGCGGCAAAAGCAAATCCTCCATATCTAAAGCTGCTGAAGCGCTCCTAAATTAGTGTCACAAAGTCCTCCGCACCACTAGCGCTTACCACCTTCTAACCAATGGGCTCACCGAGCGCTTCAATCGCACACTGGGTGATATGATGTCGAAGTACATCGCCTCCGATGACTCCAATTGGGAGCGGATTCTACGATTTATTGCATATTCCTAGCAACCACCGGATTCTCTTCATTCTTTCTCCTGTAACGCGATGTTTTAAAATGCATTGCTTCGAAATGACGCTCCATACTTTCAGAACCTTTTCTAGGCTCAGTTTGCTTGTTTATCACGAAGGGACGCAGCCATATGTGCGCTGTAAAAAGAGAAAGCCGCTTTGAAAAGTTTTGCTTCTATGTATTTCTATGGGCTCTCAGCCTACTTTTCACCCCTAAATTTTTCCCCAGTCGACCCAGCCGGCAAAAGTGGCACACTTCAGTTTGCTTACGTCTGAGAATGGTGTTGGTGGTATCAATCCAATAAAGCGAGAATGAGGAATACTGCAATGATTAGCATGACAGCGGATGGGTTTTGAATAAAAAAGTTTGAACGCCGGAATAAACAATATTATCATTGTACTCAAGTGAGGTGGAGCAAAATCTCAACAAGATGGGAGTGCATAAGCTAATGCAAATCTTCTGCAAGAACCCTTCCAACACGATCCTCAGTGAAGGAAAGCGGCGGCGGAACAGGTACAAATGATGGATTAATTCGCGTTCACTACAAAACATGCGCAGGGCAGAGAGAGTCAATCCAGACCTTTGTTGGTAAACATGTTAGCAGTGGAATACGGCAGCGGGCCCGTGAGAGAGACTTCCATCCGTCGTGTTCTGCAAAATTTACTGCTCCGTTAACTATGGGGGTGCTCACCGACTTGGGATGTTAAATGCGACTTGTTTTGCTCGGTTTTAAAAGTTGGTCTCCGACACCTAGCTAGCAGCGGTGGCACTCGGGTTTGCTGAGACAGACAGCACAAGGCTATTGCGGAAAGCCTTTGCCACTTCATTATATACTGCGCTTCAGTTGCTCACATCGCTGTGACCAGACACCCATGTGAAATGTACAGAACGCAGATGTGAAGGAAGCCGTGAATGGAATGTGCTTAACATGGGAGATAGAGCTATTAAAGGACGGAGAAGTACGCGGAAAATGGGAGAGAATCCGTAATGACGGCCACTGAGGAAGAAGAGCGCCCTAGCCTATGTATAGGAAGCACTACCCTCGAATGCTGTGCGATAAATGGGCAGAAGTCAGGCAGACGAACAGAAAGAGATAATTGAAGCGCCGGATAGAATATTACCCCACGTCCCTTTTCTTCACGCCGGGAGGCGTGCATTGCAATGATGATGTTAGCTCGAAGGTTCTGTAAATAATCCTCGAATAAATAACCCTTTCATAGTGCTGGGGAGAGGGTGAAAATTTAGCATTCTTCAAAAAGCAGTCATCAAAGATTATTTGTACAGAGGGGTCAGTGCTGAGTGCTGAAAATATTCTCTATAGTTGCACATTTGATAGATGAAATTGATTTTCCACAACAATAACATATGGGGCGAGAAAACGCGGCTAATGTACTCCTAAATAGGACGAAAGCTGGCTAGAAAAATGTACAGAGACTTGTTCAAGCGTGATTATTCGCTTTTGAGTTAGGTCTAGCCAGTAATATGTACAAAACTGTGTAAGAGGCGTAGTATTCGGGATTCAAGCTATTCAGCACATTAATTGATTGTCCCATATGTGGTGAGCCCAAAGCCCAAATGAAGTGATTGATTGCCACTCCAAAAGAACAAGGGGATGAATCATGTAGGCAGGAGAGTGAGAGAGCTGAACACATCTCAATATCGGTTGGACACACATTCTATAAATTGTTAGGAGCGCGCCTCTCCACATTCTTGACCGGATACCGTATAGTCTACACAACATATATACTCAATGCCGAACACCTTTTCGCTGCGATATGATCACTGTGTAGCAGTAAGGTTAGTTTTTCATGGTAAATCAAGGCCGGATATTTCAGCGATTTGAATTGATAGTGGGCGTAATGTGAAAAAGAGGTATTCGGTATCTTGTTTCGCGAAAAAGAGGACAGCCCACTTCTTTACATTTAGCGGAAGGTTTATGGTGCAAAGCTGTTCCGGGGAACTCCAGTATGATTGCAAACGAACATAAAGTGAATGGATGCCATTACCAGATGCCAGATACGCTATGTCTTCCGCGTAAACGAAAGTACGAACATTGCCAGAAATGGGAATGGAGCTGTTGAGAATGTTTAACTGCACAGCAAATGATAGCTTCCTGATACACCTCCTGATAGCTTATACCGCTCCGAGCCTATACAATGAGGACCTCAAAGAGCTCTCTGTCTTGTAGAATCCGTTGATATAGGCTACAAAATAATTTGGACACCTCAGGTAATGTAACCAGTGGATTAGCATCGAATGTTCATCACTATCGTAAGCTTCGGGTATGTTCAGTGTAACCAAAGCAGCGAACTTTCTCTGCGACGTGCAGCTTGTCGAAGTCGACTCTAGGTCAGCAAGTGCGTTCTATGTCGAGCATCATGGCGGAAAAACAGATACGGGCCCAGAATACCTTTCTCGTCCGTGAAGTTCCAGACGTGAGTGTGATGGAGCCTCTCAGTTTATATAACAACGTTAGACGCTATAAAAATAGAAACAAAATATTATTTAGGGCGTATTGCCGCTTTTATTTTCAAGTAATGGGATCACTATGGTGAGCTTCCACTCAAAAGCTCAAAAGCGACCCAGGTGTGTTTGATGAAATAGTTCTACTTGCAACAAGTTTTCCGGCGGCCCTTCGGACAGAATTTTCAGCATTTTTGATGTGACATTTTTGGGGTCTGGAGTGCTAGCAGGCAAACTTACAGGTACGAGCAAGAGTTCAGATAAGAAAATTTTTGAGTCGTAAATTGTCGGTGAGGTTAGTTCCGGACAGGAAGGAAGGAGAGACAAGTACCACTTCTCTAATCCTTTGGCAATTGATTCTACACTCTGCATCATTTCTTTTGGAAATGAGGCATTGAGTGGACATTTTGTAAAGTGGGAATCAGTTTCCTCGCGCTCTCATCGGGTGGCCGGTTTTGACAGGAAATCAAGACGCCAACGTATGTTTGCTTTTGTCGCTCGAAATATTGAACATTTGAGAGTTGCAGCTATGTACGTAAGTGGGGTTAAATTGGAGATGGTGTCGAAGAATTAGCTATGTGGTCACTAGGGCTCCCAAAATCAAGGGACGACCAATCAATTACATACAGCAATACCAGAAATAGAGCTAGTGATGTCTCACAATATTTTGTCTGTCCGTCAAGGAAAGTGCCAGAACTCGAATTTACACACAAAAGCTTATCTGCATCCGCATCCCGCAAGTAATTCCCGGGCAAATCTGTTCTGAAGATCCACGAAATATAGGGAGAAAAAAAATCTCCTACCAGAACAAATACTTTGTCACAAGTACGAAGGAGTAAATTCATAGGACCAAAATATCTTGCACACCACAGGGGAAAAACACATTCGCAATGAAACAGGGATCACACTCAGAGGTAACGACATCTAATGCCAGAACCACACATTCAGCGGTGAATAATTGAAAGGCACCTTTGTGATGTGCCAAAGTTTAGGTGAAACAAAGATAAGAAAGAATCTACACTACATAGAAGAAATGAAAGATAATTTTATACTCAAACGTTTTAGGGTCGTAAGCCGCGCTCCCTGTAAAACTGTGATGTATGGATTAAGCAGAGATGAAAGGTAATGTGAGTCTGCGGAAGCGTTAAGAATTACGAGATAGTTACAATGCTGAACTCTACAATACCCCACTGCTTAGAGAGGCAGATAGCAGCAACAGCTTGATCGAAAATTTTGTCCTTAAATTTTGTACTAATCTGTTGTTTCTTTGATTTTTCTTGGGTATGCAGAGAATAGGGATTACACATGGAGAACCATCTGCCTTTGGGAATCCGCGCATTAGGCTCCACGATCTTTGGATCATCAGAAAACCCACCGTCCTTGCAAGAACTTGAGCTAGGACTAGGGCAAGGGGCAATAAGTTCTTTTGGGGGCTGAAACGTTGGCGACTTGAAGGCTGGGCAAGTTCAGAGGGCATATAGATCTTTACGGGCGGCATACCAACCTGTATGGCACACGTAAGCTCGGAGGCAAACGCATTTGTTGGACCCTAAGGCACTTGCTACTATTCGTTGGACTATCTCAGCCACGGGTGGCTCCACGGCAGCCGCAATCACCTGGGACAGCATCAAATCTAACATGACCCCTTGATGAGCTGTCACATCTGCGTAGCCAGATGCACTCTATTTTACTTTTTCTGCTACCTCTAGTCGCGAGCAGCGCTTCCTGTCAACAATCTCAAGGATCTGGGATTCATGAGCCAAAGAAGGGTAATTTGAGTGCTTTGCAGCGTGGGCTACATAGCAAAGGCAACCAGCCCTCGTTCTGCTGTGTGCATGCAATCGCTGAGTACCCGTCCCTACAGTTACAGCATCGCACGCTGAAATTAATCACCTGCATAATGGCCTTAACGTAGCCTCTGTGTATTCATTGCCAGCGCAAAGCCTCAAAAGCCACATCATCTCAGTGCCCTTTCGGACCTTTATTTGTTAAAGGCACCATTCTTATAGGCATTTGTACTGACCTTTCGAAAAAATACTGCGCCGTCACGCTGTCACGTGGTTGGTCATGTGTTGCGGAGCAGCTGCCGGCGGCGCGGCGCAGTGGCTGTTCACGTGATTGGTCACGTGGTTGGTCAGCCACTAAACCACCTTAATCTAAACCATCGCCAATTGGCGCTGTGGCGACACCGAGCTGCCACAGCTGTGCACATGCGCCGTGTCAAGTGGGACGAAGATGAAGAAGGAACGCCCAGCGAAACGGAGTGGCGAAAGATCGACTTTGCAATTCTACTGAGCAAGTTCCACTCGGCCAGCTGTAGCTATCGCGTCACTCCAGGTTTAACCAGAGCTAAACCACTGCCATTTTTTTATTATGGCGCAGCATGCCGAACTCCCTTCGAAGACTGAGAATCATTCGCATCTGCTGAACTCTGGAAGGGTGAGCTCATTTAAACTTCATCGAGCTCGAGAAACCGGAAGACCAACTGAATCTTGCATCCGAATCAGGAACCACCTTTGCAGGCTGAGTGTTCGATACTGGTTTTGCCCTCGTAAGGTGCCGCGGGGTTTGCGGAGCCTTTTCCAAGCGCACACCCCTGAGGAAGCCGGGCGCCGAGACGGAGGATGCTTTCGCCTATTTTTACCGGTGTGTAGCCGGCGGGTGGTTTCGAACCAACCGCCTTCCGCAACCGAGGCGGACGCCCAAGCTCTTAGACCGTGGCCTGGTTATCGCATCAGTATCGCATCGGATGGTATATATGGGCACTAACCCATTACAGCTTTCGTGTTGTATACCCTTAACACGGAGCTGAAGTTTGATTCTGCCGATCATTGTCTGAAGCCTGCCTGACGTAGAAGACCAGTCATTTGACAAAAACTGAACTGGTAACCACAGAGCTATTGTGCCCCGAATTTGCGTTTGAGCTAGCTTCGCTAAAACGTCCGCCATTTAAAAAAAATAAAAATGCGCTGCTGAGAAAATAGAATTAACGCAAGGCACGGGATCAATACGCTCACGAAAAGACTTCTGGCGAACTTCTTCTGGCGAACAAAGGATCTATTGACTTCTTTGTCATGCATGTACGCTATGGAGCCTTTTGAAAGACTCTGGCGCAAAGGGTGCTCAGCGGCGCGTGGAAGAATGCGAAACTTAAATGCTCCTGTGAGGAACTTACAAGTATCTTTAGATGCGGCAGTGTAAAATCGCGAGCGGTTGGGCGGCACATGGAAAGCGTTGCTTCAAAGTACATAGATGTTGCCGCTGTCAAGGCGTGGATCGGAGTGCGGTATGTGTGCTCGGGATAAAATCTAGTAAAAGACCGGTGAATCAAATGCTAATAGAGCGGACTCAGCACACTTCCCACAAACGCGCGACGAAACAAAATATGCCAATCCGTGACCAGACATTTTTGAGACCACAGGATAAGTAATTGTAAACCCCGACAAGATCAATAAGGGGAATCTTCATGGCGTGTGCATGGCGTCATCGTCACGTTAACCATTTCACGAGCCAGTTTTCGCTGATAGCTTGCTGAATCCGTGGGATAAGCTTGTTAACACCTATAGATATCTAGCCGTTCTTCTCTGGACCACCTACAGAGCGTACTCATTCCTCAGCATAAATTTTTTTTATCATGTGATTTCAAGTACCACCATAGCTACGGCTATTGCCACCAACATTCTTAATGGCTAAGTTCCTAGATATAAGAAACTACAGCTGTTCAATAAGATGTGAGCCTTTGCTGAGCCAATGAGTCCTTCATTTTGGGTGAGCTTTATTTACAGGAGGTGCTACAAGTGGGAAAACTGCTTAGCATCTTTGCATTTGTTCAGCGAAGGCCTTGCCATACTTTCCCGCTTAATTTATCCGAAACACTACCGCTTTTTTATGCACATAATGCAAAGTCCCTGGACCTACAGTGTCTTTGCATAACGACTGCTTTCAGAAGTCACTGGTATAAGACTAAGCCTGCTCAGCATGGACTCAATAAGATATAGAATGCTCCGAAAGAGGATGCAGTTCGGGGGATGTCTCGGCACCATTGCTGGTGTCCAAAGGCGAGCAGTTGACGTAAGTGACGTTCAAGCTGACTCTCCTGTCTCTGGTTCTCTTCTCGATGATGGCGATTATGTTCGTGACATCTGTGACGAGTGTTTCGAACGAAGGTCGTTTCTTGGGGTCGTTTTGCCAGCACTGGAGCATGACGATGTACCTGGGTTTAAACAAGAATGTACGAAAAGAGGGTTATTCTTTAAAATGTGTCCCTTTGTTTGACCGCATTCTTTAAGAAAATAGTCAAGGAAACTAACAGTTCTTTGGGGCAGAAATCAGGTTGCTGCATTCGTCGCCCTTGCTTGAGGAAGTTAATAATGTCCCAGTTGTCCACGTCTGGATATGGCGTTACACCACGAGTTATAAGCTCCCAAAGCAGGACACCGTATGACCACTGAAAAACAAAAAAAAAACACTGCGTGTGTTTCTTTGAAACTGCTTAGCCGAACTAAAGCAGATATGTTTATTGAAACCCCTGGGAAACAGCATCGCGTGCGACACTCACAACGTCTGTCTTGTGGCTGTAGACGCCTTTCTCTAGGCTTTCTGGAGCCATCCATCTCACAGGGAGCTTGGTTTTGTTATCGCTGCTGTAGTAGTCCTTTTCGTAAACGTCACGTGAAAGACCAAAATCGGCGACACGTACCACCATGTCTCCACTCAGCCTGAAGTCAGAGCGTCAATTAAACTCATTGTGTATGGACCTCAGCAGTAGCATACATTTTGGCGAAATATAGTTCTACTCACATGCAGTTGCGAGCCGCGAGGTCTCTGTGTACGAACTTGGCATCCGACAAGTATTTCATACCTTCGGCCACGTGGATGCCAAATGTTATCAGTTGGTGTACTGTTGGGTTCTGGCGAATAAAAATTGGAAGTGTAAGAGTTTTAAGCAACAGCATGAAGAGGAAAAAGTAACTGAAAAAGGCAACAGCCTAATTTTAACAATCGGCGTGAGCTGGCAGCTGGGCAGCGGCGGCTCCTTCCCGCTAACGCTCCCTACACTCTCACTCCAGCGCGGTGCACCTAGCACGAACCTCGTCCGAGATGGCAGTTCTGAAAGCAGGTCTGCCCTCTACAAGTTGTCTGCGCCAACTGCCGCGGTGGCTCAGTGGTTATGGCGCTCGGCTGCTGACTCGAAAGACGCGGTTTCGATCCCGGCCGCGGCGGTCGAATTTCGATCGAGGCGAAATTCAAGAGGCCCGTGTAATGTGCGATGTCAGTGCACGTAAAGGAACCCCAGGCGGTCGAAATTTCCGGAGCCCTTCACTACGGCGTCTCTCATAGCCTGAGTCTTTTTGAGACGCTGAACCCCCATAAACCATAAACCATAGACCAAACGTTGTCGGCGGCGCCACCCTGGCTGCTACGAGGCCTTCGCCTCCAACGGTTCGGTGGTCTTGCTACGCCAGCGATTGTCTTCTCGTTTGGCTGCGAACACTTCTGGGTCTTGCTTGCGCCGATGTCTAGCTTCGCGATCTCGACGAGTGCGCTCAGCATCGCCCATACCATTGTGGAACGGGTAGAACTGCGCCATCGCAAGCCTGGTTTCTTGGTATCATTTTTGTTTCCCTCTAAGCCCACGCAACTTGCCTTTTCTGAGCTCCCTCTCACCAAGTACTTTTGCTTCCGAGCTGCAGCCACTTGGAGGACAGAAAAAACATAGGAGCGATTATGCCGGCTCGCTTGGTCGATGGTTTTATCGGGGCCGATTGCGAGCGGCACTCCGCTGCTGCGCGCCGCTCGCAATAGGTGCGCGACCATGGCTGTTTTGACAGCTAGTCCGGTAGCTTCAGATTCAGATTTCTTTCAATTGTCTCCTTTCTATTTCTCTCTCCACAACAACTTCCCTTCATTCTCCGCCCTTCTTGTCTTCTTTCTCTCTTGGCCAACCTTCTTGTTCAATTGTTTCGCTCTCCTTTATCGGTCCTTGGCAGCGTTTCTTTATCTTCCTTTTACCCTCTTGCCACTATAGCGTCCCCTCCATTTTTCTTCCCTTCTTCCTTTCTTCCTCCCATCGCCAGCCTCTCTTAGTTCTCTCATATTTGTCTCCTTGCGGCATTGATCGGCGGCTTTGGACGCGCCTCACGGTGGGCTCCGTAAAATGGCTCCCCCGTTAAAAAAATCTCTCTAGATCGTGAAAGGGGGAATACCTCTCATGCTACCACTTAGCTGATACATTAAAAACGTCTTTTTGTCATTGTTGTTCGAGAGCTCTGGTGCAGTGCATTAACATGAACACTGCTGTGGAAGTCGTAATTAGCGGCTATATTCGATCATACCAAGAACATATCCAAGGGGAAAATGGCGAGGGGAGGTGGTCGGAGGGGGCCCGAAATCCCCCCCCCCCCCCACCTTGAACTCTTTTTGAGCATCTGCTGCCTAGCACTTCTCCCAACCTCTCGATATAAGAAGTTAACTCTTGTTATTTCCGAAGAAGTTAAACAGGACAATAAGCTTCGCCTTAAGGGTATGACCCGATAGCGTAGTGAGTTAGGCCTTTCGTTCTGAACAGTTTGACACCTTTGAACGCATTTTTCATTTTTTTTTCATTATTAAAATTATTTAATTGATCAGTTATACACTTTAAGATTTCGCAATTAGCATCATCAAGCATTAGCTTTTCTTCTGAGCATTTTGACACCCTTCAACCAACCTGTTTCTAATTTTTTCATTTTTCATTTCTTGCATCAATCAATAATTTACAATGATTCGATGAACTCGTCATTGCTTATTACACACCAATCAATCATCAATCACTAGAACCCCAAATTACTTTGATACGATTTTTTTTACGCAACCCACGATTATTTCCGACACGCTGTGTTGACTTTCAGTCTGCCCTGTGTACCCTGCTAGCCTATGGACACATGAAATATGATCTCCCTTTCCTCTCTCCCATTTCTATCTCTCCCTCCGTTCCTCTTCCCACGTGTAGAGTAGCACACTGGGCGTCGCCTAGTTAACCTCCCTGCCATTTCCGTTCATCTTTCTCTCTCTCTCTCTCTCTCTCTCGCTGCGCCGACAACTGTACGCTGGCGGCTTTTCGACCGTACGAGCTGTATACGGTATCGCGTGAAAAGATCAATACTGAATGCATGGCTCACATTCACGACCAAAATTAGCTACGCAGACTCTTGGTGCCCCACAGTCTCTGTCTCGCTGGCTGTGGAAAACATCAGAGGGTGGTACTGCTCATACATGTTACCGAAGACCGTAGGGCAGAGCCCAAAGCTACTGGCACTCTTAGGAAGCTATGAGTCTGCTGAAGGACAAAAATACTATATTTCTATCCAGTTGTGAGCGCCGCGCTGGAGAGGGCAAACGACTGGGCACCGAATTACAATTGTTACAAGGACGACCTTACGTTATTTTCGTCTCGAATGTAGGACAGGACGTCTCCGTGCTTCATATACGGCGTGATCACCATGAGGCCGTCTATGTCGTCGATGGTCAATCCAATGAGCTGAAGAACGTTGACGTGGTGGAAGTCCTTCATGATGAGCGCCTCCTCGAGGAACGACCGGCTGTCGAGTTCACCACCGCGAGAGTCTGCAACATCACAGTAGGGAAGGCAGTAAAAACACATCAATTAGGCGTAATCGTCAAACACCGATTGAAAGTCTCATTTCTGTATCGTAGTAACTTTGAGGTTAAAGGCAGTGACCGCATCCTTTACATTCCTAAAATAACACCTATTGACACCACCATAGTGAGCATGGTGGTCGGGAGTTAACAGTTTTGCGTATTTTTTCCAACCGCGATTGCGGCACCCTATCCACAGCTGCGGACTATATACCGGCAATGAAGGTACCAGAATGTAGCGAGTCGGTGAATGTTCAAAATTTTATTTTAGTGCAATGGGACAAAAAGGACGAGCAAACGTTGGCCTTGAATCAAACTTATTAGGCGATGATCGGTGGAGCGTTTCAAAGTGTTGGCAATTTCCGTTGCTGCATATTCTGTGGTAGCTAATGCGCATATAGGTAAAATTGGGCATTCTATAATTTACATTCATAGATCACGGGGAGGTCTCATACGGCTCGGGGCGCAGTGATGGAGTAGAGCAGCGGTTAAGTTATCCTCCACTGTGCGGCAAGTGGCTGTTTCACATCCATAGCGATAGCCACCGGTGGGGCTTGTGAGATCCAGCTTGCTCTTCCCGAACAACCTCTCTCCACGAACCATTAACTGCTACCCGCCACGGTGGGCAGTTTTCACACATTCTGTGGGGCAGGCTGCCACCTGCCATAGTTGGCAGGCTTTGGTGACGTCACAGTCATGCGTGACAGCTTGCACAGACCCTTTTAACGCCAACGCATTAAAATCGACCTTTCCCAACTGGTACAATTTTCTGTGCTGGTGAACTTTATTGCTGGTTCGCTGGCCTGTTTTTTGTGTTTCACTTTCACCCTAAACATATATCGTGAAACTGTATGCACATTACTAAGACGGATCTTATGACACATCGTTCCGGAGTCGTGGAGAGCTAGGAAGGGTTCTTAGAATGGAGCTTCGTTTGACTACATGCACAACATTTCGCTACTGGAACCTTTGCCGGGAAACCTAGTGGTACACATGAAACAGTGCAGGTGTTTTAGGGACGTACGCCAAACTAACAGCGGTCGTTAATTTACAATAATTCAAAATGGTCTAAGAGGCAGAGCTTAAATTCAGAGCGCTTTAAGATTTCTCGAGTAATCGTTTAAGACTTCTTTAGCAAAAACAGCGCAATCGCGACCTTCTCTGGCTGCCTCAGAAGAGCAAATCAGTACCACTGCGTACTTTCTGCAGAATATACACGTTGTGATGACCCCCATAATGCGCAGGTCCACACGGGACGGAGAGGCAAAGAGACACCGTATGGCTCAGTTTAAACAAACAGGTATATTCAATAATTACACATGATTAAGGTTATACATCAGAGGCTGGGGCGTCCGAGCTTACGTGCCGATGACTTCATGGGGGCGATGGAGTGGCTCCGGAGTTGGGCTCGAGCGGTTGCTGGCAGAAGCTGCACGCCGTCGGGCTTCGGCGCTGAAGGCCCTCTTCGCTAACGATGTCGTCCTGGGCGTGTATGCAGTAGAATTTCAATAGTCGTCCGTTTCTTCGAGGATGGTTCCCAAACCCTTCCTCTAGTGTCGTTCGGCTTGGAAGATGAACAGGAGGCGAGCTTGTAGATGATGACAGCAGAGCATAATTTTACAACAGAACAAACTTTGCACTACTTTACTCATCGACCGGGCAGGTTAGTGCCTAAGTAGCATCACATTTCATACTAAGCATGGAGCCCCAGCTCAGACTGAACTGCATCCGTTTACATGCGCTTTTAAGCACTTGATTAACAAAGGACTAAGGGCGGTCATTTCCAGTGGCCCGCCCAAAGCATCAATTCTCCAATCCAAAATAACATGCGAGATGGGGACCACCCCTTGGGCTGGGCTTAGCCTCGACGCCAGAGTCTGTTAACAATACAGACTAAATAAACAACAAAAACGCCACCACTCTCTCTCAAGTGAGAGTATACACAGGCTCTCTCTTCGGAGCTAATTCACTAGCGCCTGTCTTTCCACATTCTTGGCGAGTACTGCCTGTCCGCCATGACAGGTGTCCGTCGCGGCCCTTCTGGGAAGCTGTGGGTGCCTTCCCGGCGATAGCCCACGACAAAGGGGGGGGGGGGGGGGGGAGGGAAAGAATGTGGTCTTCGCGGTTTCGCATAGCGTCGGCTGTGGTACGGCGCGCTCTGGCCCGCTGACAGCTCCCTTGTCCTGGAATGTAACCGGAAATTGGGGAGGATAAAGCCTGTTTCCCCGGGGCGGCGGCGGGACCGGTTTTTCTGGTCGTCACTCAAAGAGCATGGCTGGGTAATTGATGATGCCGCTGTCACGGGTCTCCGTCTACGCCGCGCCGTCGAACGTGGATCCTCGTAGCATACACGGAATGTCACACTCGCTCACCCTCCAGAAGAATGTTCTCCGAACATTTGAGTCCACGCAGCTCCCCTTGTCTTTCTGAATCGCCTCGCACAGTGCGTCCGACAAAACACTTTTCGCTGCACTCAACACCACTGCACAACACCATATGCCTCCGCTGTCATAACTGGCGTCTCCAGGGGCAGCACTGATCTTCTTTTACAGATAAACATGAAACTCAGCACCCAAGCCTCTCCTTTCTAGTCCAAACTGGACGAAATAAATTTACCACCGTTACAAAGGAGCTCCCACTTCTAGCACGATCACGGCACAGACAAAAATATAGATAACGAAAGGAAGTAGGGCAGGTTCCGCATGCGCTCCGCATGCTCTCCTGTGAAGGTGTTACTTAATGACAGAAAGGTTTAACTACCAACTCCGATAACTTAACACATAAGCACATAGCAATGTTATGAGCTGCGGCATTACACAATTCTAACCAGTTCACAGCTCCGCTCTGTTTACGCCATTAGTCCGACTTAGCTTTCCGATTTCGCAGCGGATATCGGTCTTCATGAGTCATACTAAGTAAGTCTGTGCCCCTTTGTCTGCTTTGGGACTCGCGAGGGCTCGTGGCAGGAGCCTCTCCTGGCGTTATCTGCGCGGCAACCTCGCGCGCTTCTTCTTCTAGCAATGCATGAAGTAAATCCGGTGGCATTCCGGCCGTCACCTCGGGCGCCTGCCGAACAAATGCAGGAGAGGGCGTTTCTTGCGAACTATCTGCGCGCTCCGCTTCACTTCTGTCCCCATCAAAATCCGCGCTTTCCCTTTCCTCATTTCGTGAATACTGAACCGGTGCCGACTTGAGGCGATTTGCGTGTATCCTTATCAAACGCCGGTTCACGTCACGGACTCTGAAGTTTACCGGAGAAAGCTTCTCGACAACCTCGCACGGTCCTCTCCACTTCGTCTGGAACTTACGAGCTAGCCCAATCTGCCTTTGGCAGTTTTCAATGTACACGCTGTCCCCCACATCAAACGGCGCGTCTCTAGCACTGCGATCGTGCACCTCCTTCCTGCGCTTCGCCGCTTTCTTTAAGGACTCCTTTGCGATGTCCCTCGCCACTTGCAAGCGCGATTCTAGCTCAACCTTATAGTCGTCCAGTGAAGCGTATGGGACACGACGGGGGCCCTCTGGCACTTCACTAGGTTGGTCCGGGTCTCGGCCGTAGAGAAGAAAGAATGGCGATTCGCCCGTGCTCTCGTGTGCTGCGGAATTGTAGGCAAACATTGCATACGGGAGCCACAAGTCCCAGTCCCGCTGGTCGCGCGAAACAAAATGCGACAGGAACCCGGCCACGGTTTGGTTCAGTCGCTCCACCGCGCCGTTGCAAGCCGGATGGTACGGTGTTGTCTGCTTCTTAGCGATCTTAAGCAGCTCGCAAACTCTCCTCATTAGCTGCGACACGAAGTTCGTTCCCCGATCTGTCAAGAGTTGCCTCGGGGGTCCATGTCGGAGCACGATCTGTTCGACAAATGCTCTTGCAACCGTGTCTGCCTTCTGATCTGGGAGTGCTACCGCTTCCGCGTATTTTGAAAGGTGATCGACAAATACTAAAATGTACTTGTTTCCGAAAGTGGTCGTGGGCAATGGGCCCATTATGTCCATACCTGTCCGCTCGAAGGGAGCCGAAACCTCAGAGAACGGCTGAATTGGAGCTGGTCTTCGTCCCTTGGGTGTTTTTCTTTCGAGACAGGAATGACACTTCGCACAGTAGTCTCTAACATCCTGTCGCATGCCACTCCAAAAGTACAAACGCTCCACACGCCTGCGTGTCTTCGCTACGCCAAAATGACCGGCGCATGGCGCATCGTGAAACGCGCGAAGAACCCTTTCTGTCCACGACCGAGGTATGACGACTCTCTCCCAAGCGGTTTTCTCTAATCTCCCTTTCCTGGTTGGCCTCGTGCGCCGACACAGGGTGCCGTCTTTGTCAATGAAATAACCTAGCTGTTCGGGGTGAGACGGTGCGCCCTCTAAGCTTTCGATTATTCGCTTCAGGTCAGGATCTTTGCACTGCTCTGTGCGTAATTCGGCGGGGTCGACTACGGGGACAAACTCATCTATAGCTGCCACGGCAGCTGTGCGGCTGAGTGCATCAGCATTCAGATGTGTCTTTCCTGACTTGTGCTCAACTTCAAAGCAGTATTCCTGCAGGTGTAGATTCCATCTAGCGAGTCGCGAGCTAGGGTCCCTGACACTCATCACCCATTTCAGAGGATGGCAGTCTGTGACTAGCTTGAACTTGCGGCCGTAAAGGTAGCATCTGAAGTGCTTTACTGCCCAGACAACGGCGAGGCACTCCCTTTCCGTAGCTCCGTACTTTTGCTCTGTGGGGCTCAGCTGTCGGCTAGCAAAAGCAACGGGATGTTCTTTGCCTTCGATAACCTGAGATAGCACGGCACCAACTGCGAACTTTGACGCATCTGTGGCCATAACGAAGGGCAAACTAAAATCCGGGTGGCGCAACAGCGGTGCACTCATTAGCTTCCTTTTCAGGGCCCCAAAAGCGTTCTCCGCGTTTTCGTCCCAGCGAAAGGCGACATTTTTGGCTGTTAAGGCGGTGAGCGGCTTAGCGAGCTTGGCGAACTCCTCTATGTGCCTTCGGTAGTAACCGATCAGGCCGAGAAACTGCCGGACCTGGCGGACGCTAGTCGGGGATGGAAAATCCGAGACACACCTTAGTTTCTCAGGGTCCGGTCGCACGCCGTCAGCTGAAACAACGTGCCCGAGGTATTTCACCTCGTTTTTGAGGAATTGGCACTTAGAGGGCTTCAGCTTGAGACCCGCTGCTCTTAGTCGCACCAAAACCTGCTCAATATCGCGCAAATGGTTATCAAAACTGTCACTGTATATGATAATGTCATCCATATACACGAAGCACAGCCTCCCCAGAAGACCTGCCAGGATAACATCAGCGGTTCTCTGCCAGACAGCAGGGCTGTTGGCCAGACCCATCGGCATTCTTTTCCATTCATAGTGCCCTGAGGGCGTGTTGAATGCCGTTTTCTCGGCATCTGCCGGATCCATTGCTATCTGCCAGAATCCCGCCGCCATGTCCACTACCGTGAAGTACCTGGCAGAGCCCAGCTGAGAAAGCGTCTCCTGTATATTGGGGATGGGGTATGGATCGATGCGAGTTACGGCATTTAGTTTGCGGTAGTCCACTACCAATCGATACGAGCCATCTGGCTTTTCCACCAATAGTGCTGGTGCTCCCCAGGGTGACTTTGAGTGTTCGACAATGCCGCGATCAATCAGGTCCTGCACCTGCCGCTCCATCTCCTCACGTTGGGAGTAAGGAATCCTGTACGCACGCTGGTAAACGGGCGATGAAGTGCCGGTTTCTATCCTGTGCTTTATAACGCCACAGCAGCCCAAATCCAGGTTGGACGCGGCGAATACCTCCGAGTAGTCGTTCAGCAAACCAGCCAGAGCCTCCCTCTCCCTGGATTTTACGTGAGAAAGATCGAACGACACCTTTGGAGCAGCCGAAGAACTAGCATGCTCTACAGTTGCGAGTACCGTATCGGTGGGCTCACGTTGCTCTATCGCAGAGGTGAAGAAAGCCAATGTTTTGTTCTTGGGAAGGCTCAGTGGCTGCTGGCTACAGTTAACCACCCGTAGGGGCACTCTGTGGGCGTCATTAACTGTCACGAGGCACGCGGCTGCCTTCAGGCCATTGCTGAGAGAGTCGACCGGCTCAAGCACTCCCACGGCGCCGCTCTCTACATCTGAAGGCACAAACGCGTACAAAATGTGCTCCGACCAAGGAAGGACGACCGCCTCCTCAACCAGCCGGACGGCAACCCGCGAATATACCTTCTCCAATGATCCCACTGTTTGACGGGTGTCAATATCGGTAATGCGAATCTCAGCCCCTCTCCTGTTCAAAAACGGAACTTTTGAGCCGCCCGCATTAACCTCTTCCTCAGAGAATGAGACTACTACCTTCCCTTTTCTCAAAAAATCCTGCCCTAATATACCTGACACTCCGTTTGGCAGAGACACCGTGTCCGGGCATACGTAGCAGGGGTGCTCCAATGCAATTCCGCCGAGAGAGAAGTGTAACCGGTAGAGTCCACTTATGCCAAGAGGATCCCCCGTTATGCCTACAAATTTGGTTGCCATACCACCAGACGCTTCCAACACCTCGCGGTCCCCCTTCCTTCGAAGCGTGTTCAAACTGCTCTCCTTAAGCAATGTCACCTTTGACCCCGTATCTATCAACAATTCCATACAACAACCATTTAACTTGCAACGCACAACAGGGCATGCCTCGTCGGCCACACAAACTACCACCACCTCATCATCTACTGCTCCCTCCCCACGCTCCTCAGGCTGGGGAGGACTAACTAGTTTTTTGACTCGGTATCTGGAGCCCCGCTGTAGGCTTGCTTAGGGCGTGTCTCGCCTGCTTCTCTTTGTGGCTCCCCACGGCGCACGTTTTGGCAGAACCTGGCGATGTGTCCGCGACCCTGGCAAGCGAAGCATATGATTTCTTCAAAATCTCGCATACCGCGCCTGTAGCTTTGTGGCGGTCTCCGGTTTCCAGCGAATGGGCGCTGTTGAGCGCGCGCTTCAACGTGGCATTCTACCTGCTGAGATAGCAGCTGTTCTAAGCGATCTAACCGCTCTGTCAAGAGAGCAACCTCAGGGTTGGGCACCGCTCTCTCTATGACGCGTACTCTCGCTGCGGCTGTCGTTAACGCCTCATTTTGTTCCTCATCCAATGCGGCCTCCACGGCTTGGTCGAAATTGCTCGGCTTGCGCGAGAGCACGAACCGGCGCACGGGGTCTTGCAGACCAGCCACGAACAAAGCGGTCATTTCCTCTTTAAGTATATCCTCCGCGTATTTCTTCTTTAGCTGGTCTCCTTCCTCCTCCCTGCTTAACGTATCGCTTGCTAGGCGCTGAAGCCGCGACGCAAATGTTCGCACGTCCTCCCCTACCATCTGTCCGGCGTCACGGAACCTCTGTACCCGCACGTGACGTGGTTCAGTGTCGAAATGCTCAAACGCGAGCTTCTTAAATTCCGCAAATGATTTTGTAGATTTTACTTTTTCGTCTCGCCATGCAAAATCATGAGCAGCTCCTGCCATCTTACACCTCGCCATTCCCAGCATTTGAGCATCGGACCATCCCCCCATTTTCCCAATCTCTTCTAGCATCGAAAAGAAATCGCAGATTGAAACCCCTGTCTTATCTCCCGTAAACGTCGGAATGACGCTTCCTAATGCCAGCATGCTTGCTCCGAGCGACGGCTGTGGAGTGGGAGCTCCCTCAGATACAGTCATTTTTTTTTCAAGCCCTCCAGTGCCTCAAGCCTCTCAAATCGGGGTAAAAGTCCCGCAATCAGTCCCGTGATTCCCTTTTGATTACAATTTTGAAGTCATGAATGTCACAGCATTCAGAGGACATTTGCTTTTGAGACCCCACTTCTGACACCAGTGTGATGACCCCCATAATGCGCAGGTCCACACGGGACGGAGAGGCAAAGAGACACCGTATGGCTCAGTTTAAACAAACAGGTATATTCAATAATTACACATGATTAAGGTTATACATCAGAGGCTGGGGCGTCCGAGCTTACGTGCCGATGACTTCATGGGGGCGATGGAGTGGCTCCGGAGTTGGGCTCGAGCGGTTGCTGGCAGAAGCTGCACGCCGTCGGGCTTCGGCGCTGAAGGCCCTCTTCGCTAACGATGTCGTCCTGGGCGTGTATGCAGTAGAATTTCAATAGTCGTCCGTTTCTTCGAGGATGGTTCCCAAACCCTTCCTCTAGTGTCGTTCGGCTTGGAAGATGAACAGGAGGCGAGCTTGTAGATGATGACAGCAGAGCATAATTTTACAACAGAACAAACTTTGCACTACTTTACTCATCGACCGGGCAGGTTAGTGCCTAAGTAGCATCACATTTCATACTAAGCATGGAGCCCCAGCTCAGACTGAACTGCATCCGTTTACATGCGCTTTTAAGCACTTGATTAACAAAGGACTAAGGGCGGTCATTTCCAGTGGCCCGCCCAAAGCATCAATTCTCCAATCCAAAATAACATGCGAGATGGGGACCACCCCTTGGGCTGGGCTTAGCCTCGACCCCAGAGTCTGTTAACAATACAGACTAAATAAACAACAAAAACGCCACCACTCTCTCTCAAGTGAGAGTATACACAGGCTCTCTCTTCGGAGCTAATTCACTAGCGCCTGTCTTTCCACATTCTTGGCGAGTACTGCCTGTCCGCCATGACAGGTGTCCGTCGCGGCCCTTCTGGGAAGCTGTGGGTGCCTTCCCGGCGATAGCCCACGACAAAGGGGGGGGGGGAGGGAAAGAATGTCGTCTTCGCGGTTTCGCATAGCGTCGGCTGTGGTTCGGCGCGCTCTGGCCCGCTGACAGCTCCCTTGTCCTGGAATGTAACCGGAAATTGGGGAGGATAAAGCCTGTTTCCCCGGGGCGGCGGCGGGACCGGTTTTTCTGGTCGTCACTCAAAGAGCATGGCTGGGTAATTGATGATGCCGCTGTCACGGGTCTCCGTCTACGCCGCGCCGTCGAACGTGGATCCTCGTAGCATACACGGAATGTCACAACGTTGATGAAATGTGGAGTGTATCTTATGATGCCAGTGAAACGCAAAGCTGCGACTGACTTCCCTATTGCTCTTAAAATAAAAAATATGTGTTCTTTTCACATGCGCACCTTTAGGCAACATTATCTTACTGTATTGCTTTTATGTATTGTCCAGTTTTTTTTTGTTGAGAAAACTGAACGAAGGCTTCATTTTTACCAGCTGTTGAACTCTGATTGCTGTGTACCTATTTTGGTGCTGTCTGTTACATGAAAAATTAGAGATCATACTTTCAGTCTGATTGAATAGTGAAGACACTTCGGTGGAAAGAGGGCATATCATGCTCCACTAATTATTTGCAATAAGTTCTATAATTAATTATAACGCCGAACAAAATTTATCCCCCTCCCCCCAAACACACATTCCTAAAAGCGGAAGGTGAAGAACTACTCACTGTTGCGGAGAGTTTTGACAGCAACATTTTCACCTTGGTCACTCTCTGACGCCTTCAAAACACCCCAGTAGACACAGCCAAATTGACCTGTTGGTGGAGGGAAGATAATGCAGTTCATGTTACATGAAAACTACAAAGCGACCCGATGAAGCGCTGGAACACATATGGAGCACGGCGAGGACACACGCCTGGTGTTTAGTGCACCGTGAACTTAAGAACCAACCTAGGCTACATTGCACTCCTAACTTTGTGAATAAATGCAGTCATCATGTCGGCTTGCTAATAAATAGAAGAAAGAAAATGACATTCCTTACTCAGAGGGCCCAGACGTTTACTAATGTGTGCTCTCAAAGTAGGCGCTTTTTAGTTTCATGTCATCCAGTGGTTGGTGTTAAAATTTTCAGCAAGGAATATTGATAACAATGAACGAAATCTCCTAAAAGTACTGATAAGTGTACAAAATATTTCATAATTCGATACACATACATTCCTTATATGAATAAGAAAGCAAACCTAAGATTGTCGATTTTCATCTTTCGCTCTGTTCTCTGCGCCCTCTGCTGGGTCTGCTTAATAGCTAGTTTCGTGCTTTCCACTTCAGCCTTAGTAGGACGTTATTACAAAAATAGCTATACGCGGGAAGACACAGCGCTTTCACAATGTTCTGCATATCCTTTACTCGGATGTCACGTGGTCATAGCGTGCGTGGCTTGTGCTTCTGACGGGGGCCACAGCTGTGCCACTTGGCCGTTTGAGGATAATTCGGCGACAACCATTCTTCATTACAAGTTCAGTCTGCTTGCCCTGAAAATTGCTTCGCAAATTCCTGCACTGAATGTACACGTAACCACCTCATTCGTCAGTGGCATCGTTATTAGTAGCGGTTACGTGACCAGCTGTCACTGAAGTTCGTGGCTACATGACGGCTCCCTGGCAACTTTTTGCTCTCTTCATCGGCCCCGGGTACAGCCATCAGGCTAACTATCGCTGATGATGCTGAAAGAAAATATACTTTGGTACAATCGCGCGCCGGAGTAAAGATGGCAGAGGAGAGTTCGTATATAAAACCAGGGCAGCATACGACTTAGTTCACCAAACAGTAAAGGATTGAGGTTTCACTCAGCAAACATTACACAGCACGCGTTCAAGGCTGATCTTAAATTTAAATTATGCGTCAGTAAGCTGGTATGCGAAATTTGTTTCTCTGAAAAAGCTGTCAATCAAGAATTACACTGCCACATGCAAAATATCTTAAAATTAATACAGAAACTGAAGCTTGTTGTTTGGAGGGGAGCTGTACACTGCAAAGATGCGGCCCAAATTCACCTTTTTCCTGTCCACATAAACGGTTTTCGAAGACATGAAGTGCTACAGTGTACTCGCAAGTAGAACAGAGATTTCTTTTAATCCTGCATATATTATGAGGTGCGCCTTTGTCCTGCAGTGGTCGTAGTTAATAGTAATAAAAATAATTCGTTTTTGGGGAAACGAAATGGCGCAGTATCTGTCTCATATATCGGCGGGCACCTGAACCGCGCCGTTAGGGAAGGAATAAAGGAGGGAGTGAAAGAAGAAAGGAAGAAAGAGGTGCAGTAGTGGAAGGCTCCGGATAATTTCGACCACCTGGGGATCTTTAACGTGCACTGACATCGCACAGCACAAGGACGCCTTAGCGTTTTTCGTCCATAAAAACGCAGCCGCCGCGGTCGGGTTCGAACCCGGGAACTCTGGATCAGTAGCCGAGTGCCCTAACCACTGAGCCACCGCGGCGGGGGTCATAGTTAAGATGTTGGTGATATTCGCATCCGTGATATTCGCCTCCGACTCCACGCCGATCATAACTGCTTATTTTATTAATAATGATTAATATTCAGTGTTATCACATTGACTTTATGATATACCTTGGCCGATAACACGCCCTAGATGAAGGCGTTCTCTCTTCAAGAGGAGGTTTTCGCTTTCCAGCATGGCTGTTGTCTCTTGATCAAGTTGAAAAGCTGGTTCCTGGGCAGCAGGGACGCTTCTTTGTACATAGCCTGTAGGAGACAAAAACCGAGCGAGAACAGTGCAGCAGTCACCGAGGCCACCTAATCCCACAGCCATTATCAGGAAAGCCGAACGCTCCATGCATAGGGGGCGGGTTAAGCGAGAATGTGCGTAGTGAATAGGAGGGTGCGAGAAGGAAACAGGCACGTTCGATGGCCGTGCGGGGAATCGCGACAGCTAGTGCACGAGGATCCGGGATGATGGCCGCTTAAATGAAGTCGTTAAGTGGCTAGGAGGGTGTTGAAGATAGTTTTTCTCGGCATTTTGGTCTCGAAGGGTGAAAAGGAATAGGCGTGAAAGCCGGAGAGCTATCTTTCGATGATGTCATAAAATAGGCTCCCGCCCCCAACATCCTAACGACATGTTAAGCTGGAGACATCTGGCCGAGAACTCTCATACGAGAGAGTATGGGGTGGCATCGATAGTAAAGGATGCGGAAGAACTCGAACTTCGAGCCGCAGCTGCCTACAATGTAAAAAGGAAAGAGACTCAAAAGCACCTCTGCATCATGTTGCGGGCAGCTTCTCATGGCCACCCCTGACGCACGGGACGCGGAGATCGCGAGCCTAAAGCTGGCGGTGCGCGCCCTCAGCGCACTTTCCCGGAAGGCACCGATGGGCCCCGAGCTTGCTTAGAAGCAGCGGGTGCTCCCGTACAGATAAGTCAGCATGATGGCTAGCCGCCGGACTCCCTCCCGCATACCATCCATCCTGCAGTGGAACGTGCGCTCACTTGCGGCACGGTAAGCCGAAATGCAAGTTCGCATCGCAAATGATTCGCCGGAAGTTATCGCGCCGCAAGATACGTACGTACGTTCACTTGACGGGGAGCCCCAGATGCGGCTACCTGGTTACATTGGCTACCACTCAGCCACCATGTGCAAGGAACCCACCTGTGCCGCAGTGCCCTGTTGTGACACATCCCATCGCCCCGGGAAATCAAGGTGCACGATATACGTGCGGCAGGACATCCAGCACACTCTCGTCGGCTCGGCAGCGGCAACATCTGGCGCCTAGGAGTGCGTGGTGGTGACAGTGCGCGTCGGTGGTGTTGACACGTCGGTGGCCAGTGTTTATGTGCGTCCAGCTGTCGCGTGTAACGCGCTGTGTTTTTGTGCTGTGTCTTCGTGCTGTGCCCCGCGCCAAATCATCTGTGGTGATTTTAGCGCCCACCATAGTGCGTGGGGCAGTGCGCGCCACTCCGCGCGTGGAGACGACCTGAACGACGCAGCAACGTAGCTGGGAATCACCCCCTTGAACACCGGCGAGCCCACCTTTCGACGACGCGGAACAACCGGCTCCTGCATCGACGTTGCCTTCGCATTCGGAGGCATCGAAGCGACATGGCGCCGATCACCATCTCTCTCGGGCTCGGATCATTACTCCATCCTAATCGAACCCACTGCGTTGGAGGCGCGCCCCAAACGTGCCTACTCCATTACCAACTGGAGTGCGTTCAGGCGGGCGGTCGACGAGGCGGCGGCCACTGGCGCAGATTTTTTTTCAAGTCTAGTCCGAAGCGCTCTCGCAGCCACCCAACGAGCAGAGGTAAAGGCAGTGGAGCCCACACCTGATACGAAGCTGCTCTATCTGCGCGAGAAGACAGATCGCGCAGAGCGACGGGCGCGACGGACTGACAGAGTCGCCGACTGGACTGTCTACAACCGCTTGGACGCGGCAGCGCGCTTCCACGCCAACAAGCTATACCGCCGGCAGTGGGCTTCACTATGCCAACGGACGGAGGAAGATGTCAGCTCGCGGAGGCTGTGTGAGACCCTGCGGCGCATCACCGAACCACAGGAAAACCGTCAACCGCTGGCCGCCCTCGCAATCTCCAGCGGGCTCAGCTTTGAAGAGTTGGCAGGGCGGTTCGCCGATCGGTTCGCGCCCCCAGCCCCGGAAACGCAGCCAACATAGCTGCTTCTGAGAGCCCCAAAAGCGACGCCAGTCCCTCGCTCGTCGCCTCGGAAGGTCCATGTGATGCGCCGTTCACCGCGGCGGAATTGAACAATGCGCTGCAGCGCTGCCGCCGCCGTTCGGCGCCCGGACCGGACAGGGTGGCATACCAGATTCTGCGAAACCTGAATGCGCAGCAGCGACCTATCCTCCTGCAGCAGATCAACCTTTTGTTGGAACGCGGGGAGCTACCGGAAGATTGGCAAACCGCGGTCGTTTGTCCCATCCGAAAGTCAGGGCGCCCACCTACGGAGCTGAGCGGATACCGGCCAGTGGCATTAACATCGGCGGCAGGTAAGCTCATGGTGCATATGGCGTTGCAGCGTCTGAACGAGCGGGCTGCGGAGGCTGATTTGTTTGACGAGCGGCAGACGGGTTTCCGTGGAATGCGGTGCACGGCTGATTCTATATCGGACGCTGTTACAGCGCTGGAGCATGCCAGGGCGGCAGGCCAGGTTGCGCTGCTGCTACTACTGGACATCTCGGGCGCTTTTGACAACGTTCAGCGCGCACCAATTCTCGCGGTGCTTGAGAGGACCGGTGTGAGCGGGCGGCTTTTGCGAAGCGTTCATGGCTTCCTGAGCGGGCGCACCATGCGCGTACGAGTAGGGAGTAAGCTCTCCAAGCCTCGCCCGGTGGACATGGGCCTGCCGCACGCTCTGTCTTATCACCATTTCTGTTTAATGTGGCCATCTCGGTGGTGCCGGCCTCCCTGCCCACAAGCGGCCGACAACATTTGTACTTGTCCGTATATGAAGACGACATAGCTCTGTGGTGCCTGGGACCACCGGGCGAGGCGTTCCGCGTGCGAGGGAGCCTTTAGGGAGCCCTGACCGCAATTGATGCCAGCTTGCGCGGCCTTGGTCTGTCGCTGAGCGCGGACAAATCGGTGGCCATGGCCTGCGTTTCGCGCTCGCGCGCGCACCTTGCGCCACTGTCATTGGACGGGACTCTGATTCCTTGGCGTAAATCAGTGCGGTACCTTGGCCTGGACATCGACTGGCGCCTCTCCTTCCGCCCCGCGGCGACCAAGGCCTGCCTGAAGATGAAGAGGAACACCGCCGCCGTGCACAAGCTCACCGCTCGAGGCCAGGGCATCTCCCAGCAAGCCGCGCTGCGGCTATACAATGCCGCAGCTTTTGGGGCTGTGCTCTATGCGCTGCCGCTCGTCAGGGTGCGCAAGCTGTCCTGGAAGAAATTCGAGCTCCAGCACCGCAAGTCCCTGCGCGTGTGCCTAGGCCTGCCCAAAAACTTGCAGTGCGCCGCAACGTTGGCCGAGGCAGGAGCGTGGCCACTTAAGCTCCAAGCAGAGCGCAGGGCACTGAATCAAATCGACCGGCTTCACCGCGCACCAGACAGCGGCCCGCTGCTGCAGCGTATGTGCTCGCACCCGCGCTCACGAATGGGCGCGGCGCTGCTCGAGTATGAGCAATTGGCACAAGGCCCACTTTTCCTGCTATCCTATTACTTCTCCCCCTATCCTCTCTTCCTGTCCCCTCACCTCTTTCATTGAATTTCTCTATTCTGCCTGCTATCCTCTATTTCCGCTGCCCCAACCCAGGTGTTTCAGTATCTATGGCAGATGCCGGGGCTAGCAAAAATATTTTCCTTCATTTTTACTATTATTTTAATAATAACCACTACGACCACCACCATCATGCTGCTACAGAAGCGTGACCTGAAATCCATATCTCGTATATATATTTGCGACGAAGTGCGGTGTTTACGCTCCATGTTATGTCTGTGGGTGAGAAGGATCGACGTATATGCGGAAGTTCTCGTTATTAACCACTTCCTCCGAGCACAACGCCATATAGAAAGCAGTTCATGACAACTACACACTGAAAAAAAGCATCGCTTCAGAGTCATCTGTAGAGATATTCATGCAAATATTATTAGAAGTGTCTGTGCAAGCAGGAATGGTGACCGCCCTCTGCCAGCTGTCTGTGGTAGGTGGCAGCCTGTACACCCGGCTTTTGTATGAACTTATAATACTACCATATTAACTTAGTATTGGAGTTTAAATTAAAATAACCTTTGTATGCTTTTTCGCTTATAATGACCTTCGGTGTGCTAACTTTGGATACAACGAATTTTAGTGTTTTCATCTGAGATACACCGATCCTATGTGTGCCACGTCAGATGTTTGAAACTTTGATGTGTTATTATTCACTGTAACGTACTTTGGTTGTTAGCATCAGACATAACGAACCTTCGTGTGTTGCCTTATTATGACACCTCGGATAAAACGAACTTAGTTGACACCTAATATATATCCAACCTAAATGCCCCTCCTTGTATATAACGAACCTTTAGGGGCTCAACCTCGGATATGAAGAACGCTTGGCTGCTAAAGGTGTATCCAGACGGCGGGCCACGGACTGGCCCGCGGACCGATCACGTGGGGTCGACTGCGCGAGGCCCGGCCGGGCCTGGCCGGCGACAGCGTCCACACGACGGACCAGAAGAGCAGACGACAAGGAAGGCCAAGCCTCGTGATCAGCCTGCAGCAACGCTCGTCTCACGCTTCGACATTCGGCGGCGAGAACAAGCGGAATCCGCGGCAGAGATCCGCCTAAATAACCAGCGGAAAGCTCGATTGGTACGGGACAGATTTCTGCCGCGGTGAGGAGAAAGTTGCATTCCCACGGTGGCAAACATGGCGGCGCGCTTCCAAGCAGGACCGCTCGCTTCGGACTGATCCGGAGTTCCCGGGTTCGAACCCGACCGCGGCGGCTGCGTTTTTATGGAAGCAAAACGCTAAGGCGCCCGTCTGCTGTGCGTTGTCAGTGCACGTTAAAGATCCCCAGGTAGTCGAAATTATTCCGGAGCCCTCCACTACGGTACCTCTTTCTTCATTTCTTCTTTCCCTCTCTCCTTAACCCTTCCCTTACGGCGCGGTTCAGGTGTCCAACGATATATGAGAAAGAGACTGCGCCATTTCCTTTCCCCCAAAACCAATTATTTTTATTCGGACTGCATTCATCGTTGTTACTACCTTTTTTGTTGCGTTCACTGGCAATAAAAGGCGCACCAATTTCTCGCTTGGTCTCACCTCGCCTATAAGAAGACGTATGAGTGAAATACTTGCTTTATTTTTATTTAGAGTGACGATTGTGCCCCTTCTAGGCTTAAGCGGAGCGTACGTTTGCTGACAGAAATAGTTACCCGGCCTAACAACTAGATGGCACCACAAGGCTGAGCGTATCCTTCCGTCTGTGTTTGCATACGCTAAACTAGATGTGGGAAATGTGAGAAGTGCTGTAACGTGCCGAAAAATATCTGCGTTTAGCCTACATGATAGTTCATACGCTTATGGCTCGTAGACAGCGTCAATTGTTCTTTAATAATCATATCTGTGTACGTCGCGAGCGCCGTCGTTACGACTAATTTCGCTCGCTCTCGCCGGCGAATGCCCAATTATGAACGAGCCATAAACCTGTACTAACGCTAAAAAGTAAAACGTAGCGTCGTCCGACCACGCTGACATGTTAACAATGGAAGCAAAACTACTTTCGCGGGTGTCGCCTCGACTGCCGGGAGCACCGAGCCGGGAAAGACCAGTGCGGTGTAGTTGCCAGACTTGATGTTTGCAAGTAGGCAAGTAGGCCAGAAAAAATGCTCTCACATTTCTCGCGCGATTCGGTCCGCGGACCATGCGCGGACCTCGTAAACCGGAAGCGAAACCCCACGTGACCGCTAGTCCATGGGCCAAAACAGGTCCGTGGTCCGTCGTCTGGATACACCTTAACGCGTTCAAAAGGCCCTCCAAGGACCGCCTGTTGTTAATTTTCTCACCTGCATTTATTACTTCATGTTCCAAGCGATTATAATGCTTTTATATGAAGAGCTCGTTCCTGCCCGCTTATGAAATGTGGCTAGCCTCAACTGTAGATTAAGCGCTCACAACATCATTTATATTAATCAAACATTTTCAATTCTTTTGCGCCTTAACGCTCGTTCTTTCCGTTTGGCTGCCACATTGACAGTAGGCAACATTTAAAAGGAAAACTTTTGTATTCATGTAGTGAATGCGTTACGTTCGACAGCAAATCCAATGTCCCCGTCACGGTAGCTTAACTTCCCTATATTTATGTCATTAAAATGATTGTGGGGTCTTATTGAGCCGCCTCGTGTGTTTGAAAGCTATCTGTAGTTGTGTGTGTGTCATTGTCAGGGCGTTTGACGTGAAAAGGGGGGGGGGGGGTGGCTGGTAGGCCGTCATCGACTTCCCCTCTTTTCTTTTATCTTGATCCGCTTTCACTTGCGACATATTCTTTCTTATAAGCTTATATTCAGTGCGCTTCATGCTGTTGACGCACAACGAATATAAATGGTGCATCAATTCGAACCCTAGTTGTTACCTTTCTTGTCATCTATTCTTTTTGGATAAGAATTGAATTCTAACGCGGTCATCTCGCTTAGATATTCAAAGAGGGACGTTAGGCAAATAAAAGAGAATGACTCTCACTGTTGCCATTACTGTAACGGGCGCCGCTCTTGAAGCGGAAGTCGTTGAAATCGGAGGGGCAGGTAGATTGCGAAGCGTTTTTAGCCCGACAGTATCTTCGGAGAAGCAGGAATATCCCGACGCCCAAGAGCACGAACAAGACGGGGGCGACCACTCCGGCGGAGACGAGGTCCGAATCGAGGCTGGGCTCCTGGGCCGCCTGCATCACTTCGCCCAAGGGGTAGCTTTGTCCAGCATACAATACCTGTTGAGGTAAGCGCCGGAGGTGAACTGAACACACAGCATTGTTTGAAAAATGATGTACATGTACGGAATTGATAATATTTAAAAATACGTAATAGTGAACAAAGAAAACAGGCTGTCTTTGAAGTAGAGTTTCGAGCAAAACGTTGGTGCAAAGCAAATGCTTTAGACGTAGGTTTGTGTGTTGGCCGGGATCCTTCAATGGCACGCTGTGCGTACGAAACGGCACACCTGCCAGGGTAATAGAGATAGATGCATTCCTACTGAAGAAAGGCAGAAGAATCAGCTTCCAAGGCTATGTGAAATGTATATTAGATAGACCCCAGGTTTCGCGAGGGCACCCGGTGGTTTGGAAATTCCCTGAAGAATAGTGTTTCCAAGAATAAATCATAGCACTTGTGTTTTGCATCTTTTCAGAGCATAGTACATGACGGTAGCTTGTCTTGCGTATTGCAGGATTGAAAAATTGGTACTACCATGAATGCGCTTTATTGGCCACGATGTTGCCGCTACTGTGAGTTCAACTTTATCAGCCACCCAAGAAGTTTGCTATGCCAAAGTAACTGAAACACGCTTTCCAAACCACATATGTTAGGCGGGCCCCGCCTCTGCACTTTTTGAAAGTTAACAGTACTTCTCTTTTGCTAGAATTCACAGTTAGTTTCAAGCGCATGCAATATACAGCAAAACACCGCTAAGCCTAAAGAAACTTAGGGAGCCCAGGGCAGAGCGCACGTTCTTTCTGAAACATATCCGCTTGAGTAAACAGTTTCAACGACCTGGCAGCGCAGTTATAGATGCTACTAGACGATTCGCCTTAGCTAGTGTCCTCTCTCAGCGGAAAGCCTGTTTCCAGGAAAGCACTATGTGCTGATGAAATAGTTTTCATGTTGAGCTCGAGGCAATTATGCTTTCTTATATCTTCATTCAAATGATTCAGAGATTTAGAGGCCAAGCGTATTTCTTGAGTTTTTTAACGCAATAAACGTCAAAGATAGTGATTTATATTTAAGTATTGTTTGTTAGTCACTTCATGAAAAGTAAAACACAATGAAAGAACAGTTGAAAGCTACAAAGATTCCAAGCGTCAACACATTGAGGAGTGTTTCATTTTTTGTTTGGAGCTTAGGAAGATGCATGCAGGTGAATATATCGATGACTACGTCCTCCAGTTTTGTTGTATTGTACAGAAATTGCCTATATAATGACGCCATCCCATGTGGAGAAACATTTCATACTAAGTGTTCGTAACAAACCGGCTCAAATACATCTGACTAAGCTAGGCACAGTAGACCAGTACAAAGGAAATTTTCTCGCGTCGTTTCATCTTACATTCATAATGAAAACGTCGCAAATTTCACAAAAAGCGCAGAAAGGAATAACGAGCACAGGCGCTGTTTCCATTATGATGAACGACCAACTAGCTCTTGATGTGCTCTTCAGTCTAAACTTAAAATAATAATGTTGTGGTTTTGAAAAGCAAAGGAAATGTCCCAAAGACAATTTAATTTTTTGAGGAAACTCATTAGCATCCACCCAAGCGCAACCATGCCGTTGCGAATAAGCTTCGTATTTGAAGAGAAATGGGCCCCGGGCTTGGGATCGAACTCGAGACTACCGCTTATCCGGGGCAGTCGCTCTACCAACTCGAGAACCAGGGCGGCTAGCAGATGGCGGGGAAAAAGTGAACATCTCGAAATGAGAAGCGGCGTCTGTCCAGTGTTCGGGGAATCCTAAAAGCTAGGGCAGATTTCTAATGATGTTGTGCTTCACGCCATCTGCTCTGCCTCCTTTGTGTTCGCGCTTTCTTTTAACGGTGATGCCGAAAACTGTCCTGAAAACCGAGAAGTTTATCTGCCAATTTCACTACATTGCACATCCTCATTGCAAATCGTCAGGAGTGACACAAGGTTCAACAACATTCCGCTTTCACCTCAAAACAAAAAAATTATTGTGTGCGAGATAAATAACTCTAACATGCTGAAGTCGACAGCTCCTCCTTACCTCAAATGCCTGAGATGAGCCACTGGCAAGGATGTCGCTTCTGATCTTGCAAATGATTGAGCGAGAAGTCATAGTTGTGACATTACACGCGTGATCCACGCCGCTCATGCGAACGGAAAGCTGGACGGCTCCTTCCAGAGTTTGAAAGCGTTTTCCCTAAAAACGGAGTACATGCCGTAGAGTTAACAACATCCAGAGAAGTAATGCAGTCACTAGAAGTAATGCAGGAGGTGCAAACAGCGTAACTAGTTTAGCAGACTTGATACGGAAAGTGAGGTTCACTCCATAGAATATTAGTTCCTTTTAAATAGAAATTCTACTGGTATTTCTGGTTGTTCTAATGTTTTTCGGCAGCAAAAAGCAATTTTTGTTGACGAAATTGGATCTTACAATTTTTTCGAGAACTGTTGGGAATGTGTGGTGTGAAGACTGAAAATAAGGTTATCTTCATGTTATCGCCCTTCCTGGCGATAAGGGCTGATGAAGGAGATGCCCGTATTGGATCTTTTGATCTATTTTTAGCCTCTGGTAGGTTCTGGTCTGCTTGATTACGCCAATTGATTACGATTTTACGATTACGATTAGCCAATTGATTACGATTTTAAGCTTCGTTACGGCTCTTGCTACCTTGAGCGTGTCAGCTCCCATTCCTTTCTAGGAGTTAAATTCCATCACAGCCTAGGCTGGAGCGACCACATAGACCACACCCGTGTCAAGATAGTGAGAGCTATTGGTATGCTTTCCCGGCTTCGAGATCTTATACCTTGCTCGCTGAAAAGACAGTTGTATTTCTCTCTTATCCATTCTTATTTGTCTTCTTATATGGGGTACTTGTAACAAAACTGACTTAGAAAAAATATCAGCCCTGCAGTCGCGTGCAGCTCGGTTTCTTTTACCTGCAGGAAACAACACAAATAGTTGCTCGGCAAATACACAGTCTCGAATGATTCCTGTGAAAACCATGTATGAACTCAAAATATGTGTGTTTATTTATAACGAAATAAAATCAAATTACATTAATTTTTTTAACACGTACCTAAATAGATCTACTGGTTACATCCGTAACAAGAATGCTAGCATTTTGTAATCATATACCACTGAAGACAATGGAGCAGGAAAGTATAAGCCAGACTACCTGGGGTTATTATACTGCTGTCTTAGCCTTAAGGGCACCGTCCCGTTTTTACTGAAACACTACGAAACTGCTAAAGTGCACGTTAGGCATCATATCGCAAGGGTTATTTCACTCATGAGACACCAATTTCCGGAGCCCTTCACTATGGCGTCCCTCATAGCCTGAGTCTCTTTGGGACGTCAAAATCCCATAAACCAAAGCAAAGATAACAGGTGTGATGCGCTTAAGAGATGCTCAGAAAGAATGTGTGCTGACAGTATGTGGGAAGGCTATGTACGTGCCGTTATTTCAATTGATGGCTCGTCGGGGTCAACTTTCTGTACTCCTTCCGGAAAGAGGTCGAATTCAGGTGGCGGTTCGTAGACCAAAGTGAAGTGTCTCCTCTCGCCAAACTGTCCTAGAGGCAGGTCCAGCTCGTCCATTTGAAAGCGGATCTGCGCTGCAATGTGAAAACTGTTCTCCTCCAGCTCAGCTCCACCAATCACCGAGAATTCCGTCAGCGGTGTTCCTGGGCAAAGCATGTGCTCTCCATTTTCCGTCACTTGACATCCCTGCATGGAAAGGAGGTTCGCGGAAAATTTTCGTGGCTGGCTGGAGTGCTGTAAGCGCGAAATAGGATACCACACAACCGACCTCCTGTTACGACACGAAACAGTTCTAGGGAGGGCATTTTATTAGGGGAAGCCTCTACATACAAATACTATGCTCAAAAGTAAAGACACTGTAGTGGGAGAGGCGAATCATTTCTTAATCATTGAGATCTGTCGAAGAACTTTTATAATTTAATTCGATACCCCACGAAGGACAGTAGCAGAAGATGCCGTAGTGATGTAGTCATCATATATTTTCTGTGGCAAAATTTAGTGAATCGAGGCATAAAAAAACCCGCCGCGGTGGCTCAGTGGTTAGGGCGCTCGACTTCTGATCCGGAGTATTCGGGTTCGAACCCGACCGCGGCGGCTGCGTTTTTATGGAGGAAAAACGCTAAGGCGCCCGTGTGCTGTGCGATGTCAGTGCACGTTAAAGATCCCCAGGTGGTCGAAATTATTCCGGAGCCCTCCACTACGGCACCTCTTCCTTCCTTTCTGCTTTCACTCCCTCCTTTATCCCTTCCCTTACGGCGCGGTTCAGGTGTCCAACGATATATGAGACAGATACTGCGCCATTTCCTTTCCCCCAAAAACCAATTATATATAGGCATAAAAAAAGATAACTATAAAATGGGAAGAAGTTGACTGATCTGTTCATGTTCACAACATACAGATCATAGATCCCCGCGACGAATTATAATGGGCACTACTGTGTGCACAATTAGATACGTCAGCGACTGTTCCTGATTCTTGTTTGTTTCAGTGCTGCTCAGATTACCACCGAAACCACCGAGGATAATTATCCAAGTCTCGTTTGAAGTATTAAGCACTGCATTAAGGGCTAACTGCCAAATAGACCATTGAAGCGCCCGAACTTGGTTGCCGAAGATGGATTTTTAGCATCAGTGAGTGAACGTAATATTGCAACAGGGATCAATCTGCCTTTCACTTCCGCTTCTGGTATTTTAGTTCGAAGTATTACCGGGATGATCCCAACGCACCGTGACTCATTGAGTTTGCCTCATGAAGAATCATGAAAAAGAGAGAATAAATATTATTTTTTACCACCGCGGGTATGTGTAAGAACGTATGTGCGAAGAGTACGTATACGAAAGTGATAAATATTTTGTGCGAATCATTTTAAATTGTATCGGAAATGCCAAGTAGAAAAGAGTATGTCAACACAATTTTTTTAATATTTTAGAAAAGCGCCGAATCAAAAAATAAAACAATCGAATGTTTCCGAGTTTGGAGTAGCGAGAATAGCAAGTGTTTTAAGATATGGCTGCCGCGCTAGCGAAATAATAAGGTACATAGAGGTCATTAAAGAGGTAGTTCGCCTGTTTTGTAGATAATATCACTAAGGACGAACATGACGATGCATAATCCGTTCTTCCTCTTATTTCTTGCTAAACAGCCTACAAGGAATGTATTCCAGTGGCCGTTAACAACTCACTGCGTTGAGATAGGCAGTATTAAGTTTGGCAAAGAATGTTGTTACAATAAACTGGCGCATTGATTTATCTGCGAAATTGAAGAATAGCATGAGAAAAAAGTGCAACATTGTAAAGTGTTTCCCCTCTTCTGGACGAGGGAGTGATAGCGATAGTTGTTTGTCTCGTCCTTTATTCAGCCTTCAGCCACAACCACTGACCTCGAATTCACTGAACAGCTGCACAATAACAGCTGCACTCTGTCCGCGTCGTTGCGCTGTTTGCCACCAATATGTACCACCAACTCGCCCGTTTGGCTATTGTGCTGAATGTAAATTGCAGAAGGCTGACCTTATTAAATACTCAGTTACAGCAGGCAAATACGGTTTCCAATAATACACAAACATTTAGTACCTCGACTGCTACTAACAATGCTAATACTGCTCCTCCTGTTGCTTGTGTTACAATGAGGGTGAAAGTAAACGCAGGAAAATATCGCAATGCAGGTGTAGTCGCAGAAAGCAAAATTTTTCCTCTGATCGTTTTCAATTTCATTGCGAGCGACCTCGCGTCTTTCCCTTGCTGCAAGCTATTTACGCCTGTCGTCGTTCAAAGATTCCTCTGGAAGCCTACGACACATTGTCGCAGAGATTTTATCTTGCAACAAATAACCATAAGTTAACTCTAAAGGATTTCCGTTTTACCTTTCGCAGAAAGAAACTAACCTTCTTGATCTCCTCGTGCTTCTTGCCGTCCAGAGAGGTGACTCGAGTCACAATGACGGGATTGATGACGCTGTCAAGGTGAGCGCCCTTCACAGCAAAACTGAAGCGTCCACTGCAAATGCGGTACCACACTGTTTCGACAGAGCGCTTGTGCATAGCTGTGACAAGCTACTCACTGACTACTGCCAGTGGGACCTGGGTTCGTTTACAGTCCTATATTCAGAGTTTTCAAGCACTATTTTAAGCAGGTGCAGTCTTGCACACGCAGGTAAAGAACATGTTTTCAACAGCTCTGAAGACAACATCTGCTCCTGTTACAATAATGAATCTCCCCACCACATTAGATTCAATGTTGAGCACGTTGAAGTTTCTTATGAGCATTTTAATCCACTGGTGTTCTGCAAAACTGCTCATAAATGACTACTCCCGAGTTTTCTCTGTCCACTTGTCGTGAATTGCACCCTCACCAACACAAAAATGCACGGTAGCAATACATTAAACAATGCAGAAATATGTATATATCTGGTCTCTTCCTTCCAGTATCTACGATATCTACCTTGCAACAGTGCTATAATGTTTTGACAATAAGTACCTGAAACGGTGCGGCGCTACCGAGCGGAAGTTGAAAAGCAATGAGGTGAAGCTGTGTTAAATATTAAGACCTTGCCGGCGCAGTTCAGATGAAGGCAAAAAATGTACTCGGAGTGTAGTCTTCCGGCCATACAAATTTCGTTGACAGCTGAGGTCGGGCGAAATGCTGATGCCAATCGGAATACTCTATATTGAAAGCGCATGTGAAGACCAAGGACAAGAGAAATGGACTAATGCTCTTGTGCCATCCAGTTTTAATGTCATTTGTGTTTACCTGCGGTTTCAAAGTTTTATATGCTATACCAACCAGCCCTGTAGACAACTTTTTTAAGCCATTCGGAGTGTTTATTAAGTTCGAGTGGGAGGGCGCCTTTCTGCTGAGTGTTTAAGTAGCCGGGTACTGTAATGTGCGCAGGGTAACGTTGAGAGTGCATGTGGCTGTAATAGTATAGTGCCTAGGCGTGCGTCACGCGTGCGCACACATTTTGTACAGGGTCATGCACGCTCGCTTCTCCACCCTTATCTATCAGCATAAGGCCAGCATCGGCGTGATAGGTTCAGCAAGGAAGAGAGGTTCATCCGTGCCCTTGAAGAGAGGAGAAAGAAAATTGTCCCGTGTGGAGACACGCCGTTTGTCATGCTGAAGGAAATTTCTAGAGAAGAGAATGCCACTGAAAAGCGGAGAAGACCTCCATGACTGCCATGCCTGTAATATCGTACTGTAATTTTTGTGAAGTAGTCATTGCTGCTGCGCGTCTCTTAAGACAGTTGCCGAAACTTGGCATAGTAAATTTTGACGAAAAAAGATTAGGTTACGAGTCTTTCAAATCAAATTTCTAAAAGCCATGACGAGAAGGTCAGATACACTATGGGCTAGTACGGTCGAGTTAAGGCCTCGATTCCTTGTAGCAAAATATTCTGCTACAGTAAAGTATACAATATGGAGCACAAGTCGATTATGTGCCACTTGCCGGTACGTTGATCTCTTGGGCTCAATGTCATCGACCACGGGCTTTGCCTTAAATGTGGGCTTGGATCCAGGATTGACTGCTGCGACAAAAGGAACTTGGGCGCCATCTATAGTAAGAAAGACTTGCATGCCTTGTGCCACTTGATCTCCATCCACAGTGTTCGTTGAGCATTCCAGGAATGTAGCGTTAATCCTGTCGCATGTAGGCAAGTGCAGATTAGTCACAAGCAGACCGATTGACAGTAATATTCGCTTCGCACGGAAATTTAAGGGAAACATAAACGCTGCAAAACTGCAATTTCTTTGCTCAAGCAACTTCAGCAGTTTGTAACGCATGAACTGTATGGCTAGTTCTGAGTACATGACGGGCCAGCCATATTAAAGAATAAAAACGCTTCCAAAGGAAAGAATAGAACGTTTACGCAGCCCTGAAATGCCGTGTTCTAGGCCAAAAGTGCTTTACTCGATGCAGACTTGCATAATTTATGGTTTAGCGTAGGGAAGGTTAACAGGGGCAAAGTTTAGGCAAAGCTTAGTGTCAAATATTAAACCCCTGAAACAATGCAAATGGTAGGATCTCGTTTACACGTGCCTGACTGCAGCTCTTTCCAGGCTCTCATGTTGGAATTTCGTGATTCCGGCGCAAAGCATAGAAGCTCAGAAACTTTTCACAAGGTGTCCATCGCTACATTATCGCATCATGCACTGAACGCGCACATGACACAAATGGAGCGGTGGAAAGGACATACGCGTTCACTGCCCTATCACACTGCATCCGATTGGCGGACTCAGAAACATCCAATGACTGTTGATGTACGGCTGTGAAGACTGGTGGCAATCGACCGTTTAAAGCAATCTACACTTTGATAACTAGTATCTTTCGCTTCCACTATCCGTTTATGCGCTACATCATCCTAACAACACTACATCGCCCTGTGAGGGAACACATGTCCCGAGGTGCTGAGTATAAGATCGACCGCAGCAGCTTTCGTGTCTACCAATGGGAGCTCAGTAGAGGCGCCTATCACTGCGTCGCCGTCAAATCGCCGAATAATTAGTGTGGTCGTGTTTTGAGCGCCCCCCTCAACGGCTCTGAAGGCACGTGGAAGGAAGATCAGGTTCACCGCTTCTCACCCTCAGCTCATCACAAGCTGCTTTCATATTCCGCCGTTTGCCGCATTTTTTTTGCTTCCATCTGCATGGCAGCAAGCGTGGCCAATTTGTTAGGTGACTGTAGGAACATTTAAAGATAACGCAAATGCATAGTAGAGGGCAATTCTACGTGAAGAGTGTGTGAGAAGAATTTTGCCAAATACTTCATTTCCTATGCCGAAGAATCTTCCCTTAGTTCTTCTCTGATGTGAAAAGTTTACGGGAAGGTAAATTTGCAATGCACCAAAGATAGGCAAAGAAAGCAAATTGATAATTCAAAGGATGGTTGAGCAATCAGGAGTCTGGCCGCATCGAGCAACTGCAAATTGCCAAGCACTTCACGATGAGTGAATCGGGAGAGCCTGTAGTAAACACAGATATTCTTATCCCGCCTGCCATGTGAGTCATGACTCCATGATCACTCCATCAGTAGTCCATTCATACCAAGCTTATATTTTGCCGGCTCTACTGTGCGCCACATATGCGCAAGTACGGAGCTTTAGCCACCCTGTAAGCCATGCAAAAGTGAATCAGCAGCAGTGCCACCGCATTACATTTCTGTGTCAATGACCGCTACCCTACGTTCTCTGGCGATCACGAATAGTCGACGTATGTAAATGGCTTTTTCGTAGCGCTGCACAATGGACCTCACTCACATCTCATGACAGGTAATGGCGCCTCAGTACAATAACGTCACGGAGAGTGCTGCTGCCATTAGCCAATCGGGCAGAGTGCGTGTTCTTACCGGAGTACGGAAAATAGGGAGGCTTTACTACCTCAATTTGACAGCCGCCCTAGCTGGGCAGCAGTTTAGTTACACCAACAAGACTCCTGCACATGCACAAGGGAGGTTTGCTGAATATATAAACAGGCCCACAAAAACGCTCATTTCTGCGGAGACCAACGTATATTTTGCAGTTACATGCTAATATATTTAATTTCCAAGCTCCATATAGTGGCTCCAGACAGCCTTTGAGAGAAGTGTCCATGCGAGCTTATGTTTTATCAAGTCGCAGTGCGAGGGTTGTTGCATCTCTGCTAGAACCTATGGGCTCTGGTGCAAGAAGCGAACAGCTCCGCTTGTTATCAAGATATCTGAAGCGTTCGCGATGCTCAAATGAAGCGCATTAGATGGTAGAGAAAAAGAAATATTTCGGGCCATAATCAAGTGAGCCGATGCAAGAGAAGACAAGGTGAGGAAACACTTAAGACAGACGGTCGCTGCTTGTGTTTTCTTGATTTCACCTTCCGTGCTACTTAACTTCGCTGCACATAAAACATCTGGAAATACAAACCAGACATATACTTGATATCGTGTATATTTTTGTCTAAACACGTACAGCACTGAGTACGTCCCAGCCAGTAGCTTCATCCCAAGTCACACAAAAATAAGCGTGTGCGGCGAATAGTTGCAACCGTCCTCTAGGCCAGCGGGGTGCTGCGCTACACTGCAACTCTGAAGGTGTGAGTAACCAGGTGAAATTCGCTATTGCTGGCCGAAATGCCCGGAATGGTACCCAGTGACACCAGCCAACTTCACACCGTGAGAAAACTTAGAGTATGCGCCCGGCGAAAGAGTTTGACCAGGAACAATGAAGGCGATTATGTGAATCCTAAACAGAAAGGAATAAAAAGGGAATAAGCTGTCTTCTAGCGAACATCTTTTCTTAAAAATTAGTGCGCTAAATGACAGCTTTTTGCACCAATATAGGCGTATTAAAATTTAGAGTGTGTCGTTTCTTTCATAACGAAATTCGACTGCGGTGGGTCCTTCACGCCCAGATTACGCTTCCAGGGGCCGGAACCGCCTCTTCCCTTCGCTTTCTGTTACTCCACCGCATAGATGTTCGTTTTGAAATGAAGAACACAGCCCCACGCCGCGCTGACGAGTTTGAGGTTGGGAACGCCCATGTGACATCCTCTGCTAGACAGTCTGGTTCTTGCCCAGAAAAAAAAAAAGACGGAAAAGAAACGCTGCGACATTGTTTTAGGCTTTTTGGAGCAGAATGAGCTGATTTTAATTTTTCTTTGGTACCCCTCTAACGATGAACGAGCACTTCTATTTTAACCAACCATTTTTAAGCAAACTACATATTACGGACGAAGAGCGGTATTTTAGGCATCTTTGTGACATTCACGTACTTGAAGAAATTTAGCTATATTTTATAGTGTTGCCGATATCACGCCACGTAATACTTGCACTCTACGATTTCTTAAATTCTCTCATTTTTTAATATTATTATTATTATTTATTCAATACTGCCAGCATTGGTAGGCTCGGGCAGGAGTGGCAATACAACGAGATACAAGGCATGGTAATATTTAGCACACAAATTAAAAGATAAACAAACCAAAGACAACCCATGCATGATTCGAACAAAAAAGAGGTAAATTGAACACAAATATTTTCTTTGCCAGAACTGGACATACAACATTCAAAAGTCTTTATAAAAATTGGCAATAATCTTAGTGCTTATTCGTCCACCCAAAGGAAGCTGGTTCTACTCAGTTATTGTTCGGGGAAAATAACAATATTTGTACAAGTTCAGTTCTCGCACGATAACGTGTTAAGGACTGGGCGTGACGATAATTCGTTAATCGCGTCACTAGTGGTTTTAAGTAAGGGTCCCGGCTCATTTATAACTTGTTATTTTTTAATAAAAAGAGAAATTTTAGTCGCAAAAGATTTCTTTGAGTTTCCAGTGTCTTATGCATTAACATTCATTAAAGTATTAGGGGAATCGGTAGGGCGGAATTTATAAACCGCACTAGCCAGGTTCTTCCTCACAAAAAATTAGACAGAAAATAAACGCTGCGATATTGTTTTAAACATTTTGGAGCGGAGTCAGCTGATCTTAACTTTTCTTTTTTTTGGTACGCCCCTAACCATGAACGAACACTTCAGTTTTAACCGACCAATTTTAAGCGAACTACATATTTCGGGCGAAGAACGGTATTTTAAGTATCTTTGTGACATTAACGACTAGAAGAAATATAGCTACATTTTCATATTGTTGACAATATCACGCAGCGTAATAATTCTTGCACACTACGATTTTTTAGTTTCTCTCATTTTTTACCCTTAAGGCAGTAATGGTAGACTTCAAGTTTATTAGCAATATTTAATTGCCTATCGTTACATGTCCTTCAGTTAAGGTATTACGTTATTACTATTGACTGTACTAAAGAAAAAATAAACCTCCGCAAAGAGCACTTGAAAAAGCTCGCCTTAATTTGGACAACTGCAAGACGACCTCGTTCGTGTCCAGGGCTATATATCTTATATACGGCAATCTTAAGTAATAGCCTCGGAAGCAGTGTTCGCATAAGCGAGACTCGGAACAGCCCCATTTCAGAAGCCACAAAAAAGTATGCCAGTTACCTTTCAATTCCGCATACACTTTTGCCGATCTTCACGACCTGTTGCGACCCTATGTCGAAATTAGAGCCGGTGATAGTGACGTGCGTGATTCCGGATGTTGGATCATAAACTGGAGTTATGCTACTGAACCCCGCCACCTAGAAAGAGCAAAAAAAACGTTAGAAATGCCCGAAACACGCGCCAAGAACAGGCAAAATGCAGAACTCCTCCCAAGAATCAGTCGCCACTGCTTTCGCATGAATGGAAGTGATTATGCAATGTTATGCATATTGATGCTTTGCTGATTAGACTCGTAAAAAACGTATTTAATGTGTTTCAAGATTAAAAATAGGGCAGCGACGCAAATTTTACAACAATGAAGACATAAATACGCGCCCATTTTTCACAAGGAACGAACAGTTAGGATTGCTCACGCACTCATCAATCGAACTTTAAATCCCATAAAAGAAAGAACCAAGCCAACATCACACGTACCTTGTACTCGAAGCCAGATTTAATGGTGCGAGTATCGATCACGTCGTATCTTTTGACCGCGCCTCTTAGCGTGTCCTTTACTGTTATAACTATGTCTACTTTCGACGCGTCCCGTCCAGCAGGAGTTGTGCACAACACTCTGGAAGATGGAAGTGAAAACCCTTTACTAACTTTTTCGATGAAATTGAATAATTGAAAGAGAGCGAAAAAATGAGAGATGTCTAATTCCTATGAAGGTGAACGCTACATCCCGTATATTCAGCTCACTGTATAACTATGACTGGAAAAATCATATAACTTCCATCTTTTTTTACGTCACGACAAATACAATGCTTTTTTTGCACCCCATAATTTACAGGAACTCACATGAACCACATCTTAAGTTTAAGAGAACTTCTTGTTGGGCTAGTTGGTGATTGATCATTGTACTTTAAAGGCGCCAAAACCAAGCACACTGTCCCATTCTCTTCTCTCGTGCGTGTGTGTGTGTGGTTTTGGCGCCTTTAAACTTCAATCATCTTCTAAGTGTAAGTGTAAGTACTTAGCACTTGCCCAAGAAACTTCTCGCGTCTGGTTCTAGGGCAGCTCTGACCGTATTATCTTTGATCATTCTTCCACTTACATATTTTTGCATTCCTGGAATCATTGGGATTTTATGTAAATACAGTGGGAGTGGGTCCTACAAAAGCTGTCGGTTTCGGCTTAGAAATATTACACTGCAATTTTATTTTATTCTGACCAAATGAGGAGTGTAGATCGATGCGCGTTAGACATGCGATAACTTGAGCTGCAATCAGCAGTAGCGCCCTTTCTGCAGGTGTGCTGCAAGCTGCAGGTAATATTGGAGCTATAGTGCACTAACGACACATCTCGTGATTGGTCACTTCTTGGAGATGCCGCTTTGCCGAACCCATTTCGCCAGACACTAACTGATGTACCACGAGTTTCGTGCACGCTTTGTGCCCATGCATACTGACCGCTTGGAGCTCCACTTTACGATGTCGCACACATTGCCGCCAACTCGGATCTCAATGCTGCTGTAAGGTTTGTGCTCCGGCGATCCCAGATTGTCGCCCTCTATTGTTAAGGGGGTGCCGCCAAACAGGGACCCATTCACAGGATGCGTCTGTAACAATCGCGCGAAAGGCAAGGAATAGGCAGTTCCAGTCTATGAAACCAGAGTATTTGTTACAAGTTGCTCAACAGCTGTTGATCATTATAGGAGAAAATTAAAGAACATATTGTATGCCGCAAATAAATAAAACGTTTTCTAAAGCAGTGTCGACAATTTTGGCGCAGCGTCGGGACATTGTAAATAGCGCTGATTGAATTACTTTATTAGCAAGTGTGCATTTCTCGTAGCGTTTTCCACTTGAGAGGCTGTCCATTTTAGAGGGTATTTCATTGTATTGCTGCTTTCCAGCTCTACTTATGAATACGTATATACTATGGAAAACCTGCGGCAAATTCTTTGCCATTACGACACTACAGACTCAAAACCTTGATTACTTGTCAAAATAAAAGCCACAGGGATTTTAGCTGTTGCTGCGGTGCGAATAGCGTTACGCGTGTTTCAATAAAACGGTTAATCTTTCTCTTCAGCTCTCATTCTATGTGATTTTGCTGTCTTGACATTGGCAATGTACACAGCAACAGAATAAATCACCTATTTTATCTTCAGTGAAATATACTTAACTGAGATGACTGTGCAGCAAATTTATCGCATTAGTTCCCATAACTACAGTGAAACGATAGAAACATAAAGGCCTTCCAGGCCTTTTCAGTTAACCGCTTCCGGACAGCCAGAAGAAGATATAGGGAATAAACCTAGAGAAAGGTGGTTCGTCGCAGTGTGCTTGCCCCCATGCAAAGCCCTGGCCCTCCTTCGTCACTGATCTCGTCAGTGACCTCTTTAGGACCCGGGGAGAGAGACAGTGTTTCACACGGGCTGTACCTGCGACCCTTTTATCACTCTCAGTTTCCGCACGGGCGCCGCTGGGTTCGTAAGTTTCTCTGTTATTCTTGACCTATGGCATTGCGCACTGTTATGAGGTGGCTCAACTCAGCAGCACGCGGAGAACCACTCTTTCTGCATGCACGGCACATCGACACTGCTGGGAAGCCACGGCGCCTGACCACATGGAAGCGATTCCAATATAGAGGTAGCGCTTGAGTGCACCCCAGCGTCAAGCTAAACGAAGAGACATGGCCGGTTTCTCAGATGAATGTGCTTCGCGCCGCTACTCCTGGGTGGTGCCACTGGCGCTAAGTGTGCCCAACCAGAGGAGGAAGACGAGCCACTCTGGAGCTAACGTGTTCGGGTAGCAGGTGTGCTGCATGCAGATCCCTTCATGTATAACTGGCTCTTGACGACGACATAGGCTATAACTTTTCGGTCATGCTTCGGAGAGTGATGTAAGCAACACTACCCCCCCCCCCCCCCCACCCTTCCTTAGAAGAAGCCGTGATTTCGCTCTAGTCTTTTAGCTTAAGGTGAAGTCTATTATTGTAGAGTGAACACGTTTTTTATAATTTTAGTCATTTTGAAAGGTTTGATTTCTCTCCTTTTGGTTTCGTTTGGTTTCGTTTCCTAGGCTTCCTGCTTAGCAGCGCCAGATTGCATGAACCTCAATAACGTTAGAGAAATCAAGAACCCCGAATTGTACTGGTACTTACGTGGGTGACCTCTATGGGGCAGCGACCCAAAGTGAATTTTTCGCGGTGAGGACATTCGGCGAAGTGAGCACAGTGATCTCCGCACCAGCCGCACCGAAGAGGGTCTCCACGACTTCGCATGCACTGTGAACACCGGTCATATACTCTACATGAGCCAACAGGAATCCGCATGACCTGCGCACGGAGAGAGAGTAGCGGTACGTCCTGCAGCGTCTACACAAATAGGGTTATAGATTTCGTCGAAAGTGCGTCTGACGCTCTTAAGAAGTGAATCTCATTTGTCCTCAAATGCACTTGGAACCGACACGTAACAGTTCTAGCAGGATCTTCTTTCTCGTGGAAGCCACGGTGGTGCAACAATATTTTTACTTCTTTTTCGAAGAGAGAGCGTACATGTATATATAGTGGAGCAAAATTATTAGTACTCTAGGAGATGTTTAAAATGAACACTGAGAGCGCCATTGTATCGCAGTATAGTCTCCACTTGTCGAGTATTTCAGCTAATTGTTCGATTTTTAATATTTTATGACCCGTGCCAAGAAGATGCCTACAGCGTGATGTTATAACACCCTCTTTAGACAGCTAAAAGGCGGCGGTTATTTGGAATGAACACTCACACAGAGGATCAACATAAGGCCTGGTTCAGGGTGCAGCGGGATTTGCTACACCATGGACCATTATGTCTCTGAGGACTGACAAACTATACATGAATATAAAGAGAAATACCTAAAGGGCCGACAGCAATGAACAATAAATTTTCTAAATATTACCTGGCGAGAAAGCTGGCGCCACCGTGTGTGTGAGTTTCTTGAAGAACACTTCTTACACTTCTGGAATACCGTGAAGACAAGGTTTCGTACCTAGCTTGTCTGGGATTAGCTCTAAAACATAACGGGACTGCAGAAGTTAGAATTCTCGCAAAAATCGTATTGCAAAAAAACATTGTTTTACAATACAAATGCCGTGTGGTAATATCTGGTTACTGTAAATTGGAATATTTGAGGTTAAATGCCGATAAGTGTACAGGAGCACCGAATTTGCGCACAGTGAGAGAATGATTTTTGTTCATATCGCCAAGCATAGCTAAAAGTCAAAACCTTTTTTTTTTTGTTGTGGTCAACAAATATTAATTCCAAAAATTGTTACCGCCTTAAATGGTACACATTAGAAGCTTCAGTTTCAGTATTGTGAAAAAAAAAAGCTTCGCGCAAGAGAAAGTTGACCTCACCCTCAACCTAGTATGCATGAGAAACATGACGTAAGTAATTTAAAGCTTCGTCAACGTCATTAGCCTCTCACGGAAGAGCAAGCCAGTGTGAAATATTAGATTATTAGTTTCTGCATCATATACAAAAAGAAATGCGACACAGGCGGGTAAGATAATGCGCCACTTCACGTTAAATGACCGATGCTCTTGACACCGAAAGCAGATTACATCTCTGAATTTTATCACAGAAGCACTGTTACTCTACCTGCGTATTCTTTACGGTGACCACATCCGTTGCAGTGCAGTTCTTGCTGCCTTCGGATACTTCGGATTTCAAATGAACTGCCTGAGTAGCTTGAGAACTACCCCACCACTATATAAATGAAAATATGAATGAACCGAAACTCCAGTCCTCAGAACAATTAACAAGCCACCAGATTAATCGGAAGCCATGTATTCCTGGCATGTCTGGCGCGTTCCTGGTAGATTTAGTGCAGCGCCATCATCTTTCCCTCTGGATACTATTAAAGAAGCCTATGTTACGAGCCATGTAAGCGAGCCATATGGTGAGTCGAGTCATGTGGAGCAGTCAGGAGTACGGGACGTGCCGGTTAGGCGGCCGTGAGGAAGCAGACTCGCATACTTAGTGTAAAATGGCAGCCTTAGTTAAAAGCAACACTACGAAGGATGTTAAAGAGTCGATGTAGCAAGCGGAGTCGCGAAGAAAGATTGTCGTTGCGGTTCAGTCGAAGCGGCAGCCAACCGTTGGTCGCCTCTTGCTGTCCAAGGCAGTTCGAAAGATGGCATTGTAGTGCAGTTGCAGCAACTACACTACGGGAAGACAGTTTGCTTGGTGCATCGACTAAATCTTTGTGAAGGTACAGGGCTAGATCAACGGAACCCACGTTCAATTAAGGTTGTTTCAGAACAAATGAAAATCACCGCGAGAAACAGCTTAACATCAAAGCATTCTATCATAAGACAACGCGTTCACGCGAACATTTGATTTGTGTTCGCTTAAAGATCAATATATTTGAAGAGCGTCCTACTCTTTTGAGGTGGCAGAAGGCTCATTTTAAGAATGCAGTAAAGAAGCGACAGGGACAGTAGCGAACCCTAAGCATGGCATTATAGCAAATGTTCATGAATTTCAGAGAAAAGCTTGGAGATTTACCTCCTCGCCTATCAAAAAGTAGCCGTATGCCCCGCTATCATCAATCACTGTGCTGCGTTGTATTCCCGTGGTTCCGTGCTTTGAGAAGTTCAGCGATACCAGATGATGGGTCGTGTCACTCAGTAACAAAATCTGCAAAAATTGAGGGGAAAGAAATTCATGTATTATAAATGGAATACGCCTGCCTGCAAAACTGCTGACAGTAAGCTCATTGTTTTTCGATAGAGTGGTAGGTTTTGGGGAGTAAGGAGGAGGAATGCTAGTTTGCTCCAACTGATCTCGTTGAAAGATTTTAATAAAAGCTCGGACTTTTGAGGAACACACTCCTTTCTTCGATCACATAAGAAGCACACAAACTATTTTAAAACAAAACGCACTGTAAGAGCACCGTCTAGGAATAATTAGCACTGCAGTGCAGATAGTTTATATTTTCTGCCATCACAACTAAGCATGAAACTTGAGTCTCCGTAGCGTGAAAATATTTTTGGGTTTTTTAAGGCAACATGGTTGTCAGTCCTACCCGATGACTGAGAGCCTTCATAACGTTCGTCGGAGATTTTTTCATTATTTATGAAAGAACAACCGAAGGCAAAAGCCCCAATACAGATCGAACATAGTCATATACAGAACTGCAACATAGATTAACAAATACAGAGCCATATTTTGATAATCGTAGGTACACAATGTACGCCGTCACAGTGGCATTTTAAGCTCCTTCGTTATCTGCTTTCACAGTGTACACGCTACCCAATGTTCAGCTGACATACAGAAATCAATGCGCAAGAACAGAGAACCTTTTCATAGCGCACAAAACCAAAACTCAAAAGAAGATAAGCGGCAAATGAAAAACAAATCTTTAATGCAGACTTCATATACCTGTTGGTGGAAGCTGGTATTTTCCGGGGGCCACTCACTGAACTACGCTTTAGCCCTGAGATAGAAGACATTAACACCCAAGGTAATGGTTCAAAACGTTACAAAATATATTTTGTTTCTTGCGTGTCATCGCAGCTTCCAGAACACAGGATATATATGAGCGCATGCGCGATAGCATTCAATTTAGCAGTCCATTGTTTCCTTGCAAAAACCTACATGTATGAAAGACTTTAGCATTTGTGATCTTTAAAAATTACCTGCAACGCTGTGCTGGGTTAACCTGCTAAGGTTAACTCTACGGAACCGGTGGTGCAAGCTCATAAGCTTAACTCTCGGCTTATACTAAACACGACCACGAGTTTATGTAGAAAGCCCCACGACAGTTGAGCTGTAATATCTGCAGGCTTTACCTTGAAGAGCGCCGGAGAGCAGAATGATTCATAACCGGAACCGGCCGAAAAATCCAGTTATTTTATTGCGCTAGAGACCATCGCGCCTGGTGTCACGTGATTCCTATCGGTTCGTCATTTTCTGCTTAGAGCGTCAATGGCCGCGCCACAACGGAGCGTGTGGTGCAACAAGCAGCTCCTACGAGCCTAATGTGGTACCCCATCGCATACCAAACCGCATAGGCCCCCAGTGATGTCCAGTATCATGCGTCCAGCTTCACAAGGGCCACAAATATCCATCCCGCACTCTAGCCACTCTGCATTAGTACATCCCTTTTCCCTACAGTGTCTTCACCTCATAAACTCCCTCTGAATATCCTCCCGCACCAAGTCGTCTTTTTAAAGCAGAGTTGTACCGCTACTCATGAAAAAGCCCTGCTCAAGGCTGCGGCAACTTTGGGTACCCACTAAATCAACGTGCATTAATCCATCATACCTCCCAATAAGCAAAGCCTATCAACGCACCTGCTTAATTTAATGTTCTGGACCTGGCGTATTTAATGGTGTTTCCTGTGTCATGCCAGTGTCCTTCTGCACATATAATAGCAGCAGTTCAGAAGAAGAGGGCTTTAGAAACCTTCAGCAGAATAAATATCGCTTACAAAGGTCTGCACAGAGCAACCATTCCCGGGCTCAATGACCCTCCCCCCATCTTTCGGCAATCGTTACTTTCAGAAATTTCGCATGAAGTCAAAGTTGATGCGGGTGCCACCCGGATTCTAAACAGGAGACCGTACTGCACCCACCTTGTGAAGGAAGCCCTGCTTGTCGCCCACCCATACAACGGTGGTGCCATTTTGCTGCATAACGGTGAGCGAAGTTGCCAATCTTCGCACCAAAGTCAGCTTCGCCCGCCCAGTTAGCGGAACCGAGCTTTCAATGTAGCTGTTCTGACCAGGGGTGCAAGAGATGTTCCCTTTGTGTTCCTGAAAAATCATCTGAAAAATGCGTCAGATATGTCGCGCATGCCTCACACAGCGCCTCTTCCACAGTAGCTTGGAAGTTTCTTCTACTAACTACGTATATCGAAAATTAAGTGAATAATTTGGAGCCTTCTTCCACAATATATGTATATCGCAGCATTAATTTACTCCACAGGGCAACAAAAGGAAGGCACACAGGCATGAGCAAGGATTGGTGATAGAGGGAAAGACAGAAACAGGGAAACGAGGTTGAGAGCATTTGGAAAAAAATGAAAGATGCTGAAAACTAAATCTAAAATACACGCGGCCTATCGCCTTAATCGGCCCGAATGAAAGTACAAAGATGCATCGCAATGTTTTACACAGCACATCTTTGTTGAGAAGGTTGTTTGGAAGTATTATGCCCGCACCATTCTATTAACCTTCTTTGGGCATAATATGCAAGCAAATATTTCGCCCAGAAAATTGCACAGTTACTGCTCGGATTACAAGGCACAACATATGGGTTATCGTGTTGTGCGTGTATAACAGCACAGAACGCAAGTGATCTTTAATGAACTTTGGCGACTCTTCCCGTCTGCCCCCTGGCGCGTACTGATGGCGCTGTTTTGACCTGGTGGTAATGCGTGAGCCTAATAACACTATGCCAACATATGCTGGAGTTCTTTTTAAGGTTATCCACGACCGCGCCGCATAGCAAAACTTCTAATTCCATGACGAGTAGTTGTGAGCACGCCTCGCAAGACGACAGAGACGTGAAAACTCCGTAGATAGCTTTTATTACGTTTTTGGTTCAGGCGGGAAACACGATACTTAAGGGAACGCCGGAAAGGAATATTACCGTTCATAGTGTCCGGAATGAAATCTGGCTGTGTGTACGGGTCGGAACTTCACAGAAATTTCATAAGGAAACAATACAGATCTAAGGTCAAGAAACCCGAATTAACAATGCTTCCTTGACAAGGTAAGAGTACGCATAAGCACTCGAACGTGAAATCTCTGACAGTGGTGGCTCCATAAAAGACGTGCTACTGAAATAAACGTTCGCCTCTCTGCGTTATTCCTTCGGTTTTTCTCTCACTATTGGCTACAATAGTTAAATACATTTAGTTACCAACTTTTAGAAAACATCTTGTAGATCGTGTGCTTGATGATGAGCTCTATGTTACCAAATCGTTATGGGTAGCAAATATTCAGAGTTTTGCCCACCATTTAGCTCATCCCTATAATGGGCAATATAGATAATCGTGGTGATTTAATGCTGACTCGAAAGGCGAAGGTTCGATTTCGGCCGCGGCGGTGGCATTTTAATGATGCCGAAATACTATTGGCCCATGTACTGTGCGATGTTAGCGCACGCTAAAGGACCCCATTCGGTAGAAATTATCCGGAGCCCTCCACTACGGCTTCCCTGATAGCCTTAGTCGCTTTGGGATGTTAAAGCTTATGATGCAATCAAAAGCCTCGTATGACTATTTTATAATATATGCTAAGGTAAGCATTGATATGATGAGATATATGTTAGGATATGGTACACCATGGAACTGGGGTATGGTACTCCACCATGGTACTCCATCATGGTACTCCAGGGTATGGGGTATTTTACGTCCAAAACCTGCGCATGACCTTTGAGAGACGCCGTAATGGAGCGGACCGGTACATATTCGATCAGCTGAGATCTTAACGTTCACCGACATCGCACAGCGCAAGGCTCCACCAGCGTTTTTGCATATTTCTCCACTGAAATGACACCGCCGCGGTCAGGTTTTGGTCGCACGTCCTCAAGCTCAGCAGCTGAACTTATTAGCCACTAAGCAACGGCGGTAGATGCCGTAATGCTACCACGGCACGTATGTAATAGTCATATGCGATTATTAAAGCATTATAACGAGCATATAGCACTGCATTTTAGCTACATTACTCCATTTCGACGTCTCTTTCTACGAGCGTGCAAGCTATATCCTTGTAATGAGAAGGTAATTACTCACTGACATCAAACTAAGCGTAGCCATACGGCCACAAAACAAAGCTTGCGGTGATCTCGGTGCGAAATTACTGCCTCATTCTAAATCCACACTTGGAGATTCCCCTCAACATTTGACCAACACTTTTCTTAGTTTTTCCTGTCACAAAATCACAGTTCTATACAGCTGATGGCCCTGGCGTTTGATATGAGAGGTTACACAAGCTTCCTGAACTTCCAGTTTTGAAAGCCATAATAGTTACAAAGTGTGATTAAATATACTTACGTCAGTTTTGCAAGCCAGATCATCGTGATTTTCGTGGTACAGAGGTGACAAATTTGCGCTTGACTTTCCAATGCTACATCTTGCGACAACGTTCGTGAACGCATTCTCGACGCTTGCCATGTCGAAGAAGCATACCACAGACCCTGCGTACAAACTCGGCGCTCTTCTTTCGCTCGTGAAAGCTACCGCCAGAACTTCACTGGTGGCGTTGGTTCCTACCGCTCGTGGTCCCACAGTCGCGCTGGTTGCAATGAGGGATGCCCGTTCACGGGAACATTGAATGGGCATCTCCATGTAAGTGCGGAAGGACTTGTCACTCTCGCAGACACGAGACAGCCATGTTCTGGTGATTCCACGGGATTTGGCCTGCCTACGTACAGTGACGAAATAGGCGAAGCCATTGTGACTGAAGCCGTACAAGTAAAATATTCGGAGGGTAGGTTTTAGTCGCTCAACTACGTTCACAAAAGACGTCATTCTGCCATTGGAAGATAGGAGGCTGAAGAATCCCGAATAATTCAGCATTCTGGCGGACACGGCGTAGGGATGGAACCCTAGAGGCCGACCGTCATAGGCTGATGCTGCGAAAAGGACATTCTCGTTTATCCCGGTGCCAAAGAAGGCGACGGTGCTACGCTTTGAAGCCACGTAGTTATCTCTGAGTCCCCTGTCCATGTTTGTCGTTACGTTCAAGTCATGTTGGAGGTCATGGATTGAGCAGATGCCTTGTGACGTAGTTCCGCAAGCCAGAAGAAGGGGTTCGGTACCCAGCTGCAGAAGAACCCTGTTGTAGGTATCCGTTGTCGTTCTGTTGCTATCGTCATCACATTCTATTGGGTACGGCGGGCACAACACACTGTCCATTACGGGTCCCGTTTTGTAAATAGCCCTGGTCGACAAATCCTTGGCCGAGAGCATGTAGAGAGCGTTTCGTCCACCCGCGACCAATATAGCGCCGCCATTTTGATAAAGGTTAACGTATAGGAGGTTTTGAGCTGGTCCAGCGGGAGGTCGGAAGGTCTTGATAACAGAGCTATTTCCAAATGTCTTATGGCCAGAAATCATCAACACTAGCACGAATGCTACTGAAAATTGCATCATGTTGCTCTTGCGCTGATACTGACCACGGTTCAATGCTTTCCCTTTTCACCACCCCTCACAATCCAACGATGGCTTCCGGAAAAGGCACATGAGCTCCTGGAAGAAGTGTGAAACAAAGAAATGAAAGTTGGAAGAGATAACTGATGATTCCATGAACAGGAAAATGCACGCCATAACCTTATGGGTTCGTTTTCGTTCCCAGAATACGGAACTCTTCTTTAGCGCAAACACGTAACTGTTTGGTAACTTGGTAATTTTTCGTAGTGCTCCTTCTCAGGAGTGGACAACCCAGGGATGTCGCTACAAAGCAATAGTTGAGGATTGAATGTTTTGAAAATTCGTTTCTACGTGCTATCAATAAGGCACATATTTGGTCCATTTGACCGCTAAGCAGTCCTCAAGAAGAAAAGATTACGAACAGTTTGAGAAAGATGTTGCTTTTGGATTGACTGCTGGCAGTAAAGGCCAAGGTACTTCTGTCTTTTTGCTCTAAGAAAAAAGAGCTGTTTATAATAGCCCACTAGTCTGGAAGGCTCTTTGGGGGGGGGGGGGGGGGGGGTAGTGTTAGGCATGCGGCATTTAAAAATTTATTACCGTGTTTAACATACAGGGGCTGTTGACAACCTTTTGTGCGTCATTATTTATACTAACTGCACCCTCAATGCATTTGAAGAGGCAGTCTACTGATTTTGTTGAGAAATTCTTTTTGGGGAAGAATCGAGAGCTTTATTCCGAAACAAACGAATACCAGGTTACAGAATTCAGATATTAAGCAGTAAAAATTATAACGTATTCTTTCTGAAAAGGTAATGCAGCGTTTTGATCGTAGACGTCGTCTACAAACTATGACATTCGCTGACACAAGTTATAGCGAGCGGAGTGACATTATGCAACAAAATGAATGCGAGGACCTCCGCATCACCTAGGTGGCCTGCAATGACAATACTGAACATGAAATTAACGTAAATGAATAGGATTTATAAAACTACATTTGAACCCACTAAGGAGGTTTCAAGAAAACTATTGAACGAGTAATTCGGGTACAATCTATTTCAGGTGCTAGTAAATACATATCTCGGCAGCCACACAGCCGATGGCGGTGCCTTTGCAAGTGTAACGATGGCGTCCGTTGCGTGATTTTTCAAGCGACCATTCTGGGATGTAAAGTAAAAGAAAATATTTCAAAAAATTATCAATCGAAGTTAAGAAATAAAGGAAGGTTCAATATTTTCAAAGATTGAATATGAGGCTGCGTTGAGCTGATATGATCAAAAACAACTGCCTGCATGACGCTGGCGCATAGTCATGAAAAGAAGTATATTCATACCAGGAGACTTCCATGTTAACCGCAATGACGGAACGCAGCATGGAGCTACCATCTGCTCAGGCCGGACTTTGTTTGCAAATTAAAATCAATTGCTGCCTAAACCATTAGTTCTGTCCTATTTATTGTCATATTGTTCTTAGGTCAGCCAGAATATTAAACTATTTTAATACTTTTCTCCGACAGTAGAATGCCCTTTTAATGATTTTCCATTTAGTTTTCAAAGAAAAACCCAGCAAAAAAAGTGGCTTGAATGAGACGACTAGATTATTAATAAAGAGGCAGGAGAACAAAATCTTTTTGATTAAATTGTGCCCATTAATATTTGCGGCAACAATGCAGATAAATGACAGAAGACGGGGGGCTTTACGAAAAAACTGAAGCATTGTGTTTTGAATGCTACTCGTACAACATTGTCACATATTTTGTAAAGGAGAAGTCCGGAAAATTAAATTGCGATTAAACGGTTTAGAAAGAAATTAAATGCATGTTTGATTAAGGTTGCGCGTTTTATATATGGTAACAAGTTTTAATCTATCTTGCACGAGCTTAAGTTGTTTTGTTGAGGTATAAATGACTTCACAGGGAGCAAAAAAAAAAACGACTTTCTCTTTAAACTACAAGTGAGTGGTGTAAAATAAACGTAACGATGTTATATCTGAAAGAGAGTACCATAACTACGTTAAATGTGATGTGGGGAGAACCGTGAACTCATTCATGTTTGCACTCGACCAGTGCCGATTTTGTTTTCGTCACCAATTTTATTAGTTGAAGTCGTTTTTATAACAAGCGCCGTTAAGAGAACGTGCACACTTGGCCATGGCGAGCTTGATGTGTCTATGAATTGTGCCGTTACTTTTATCCCCTACACATGTGTGTAGCGGAATGCAGGCTACGGGAATATTCCCAGACAGCCTAAAAGTCGCGTGTGCTACCTTGCTGGGCCCCAACAGTTGCAGTGGAATTTCAGTATTACAATTTCTCTCGGATGCGTTTCAGCGCATAGTTTTTAGATGGCTAAATAAATTTCGTGCAATGTTAAACATTTATTTTGTAACGAACACTATGGTTTAGAGCTTAGTAAAGGACCTCAAACTGTACTCTCAGAGATTAAAAAATCTTTAAATATCAATATTAAACTGCGTTTTTATTGTTGCTGTCGCCATAGATTATTGCAGGGCCTTTGATTCCCTGAAGCACTCAATAGAAGTAAAAAAAATGGGAGTTTCACAGACTTCGTATAGCTGTAAATACTCTACTGAGGGAGTTATTTAACTGTCCGGCGAAAATCTCTACGAGTGCATGTTGAAAAGTGTAGTATAGGTATCGTGTATTTTGGTCTTCTGTTTCGTGTCCCATTTTCTCACTGTGTACAACATTGTCATTGTCAACTTTTCATTAACAGAGATGACTGTTATGTAGCAAATAATACGAGTGCCTTCTTTTCTCGCTTCAACCTTCAGGGAAGTGGACGGCAACGGAATGATTGGCTTAATCGGTTAATAATTTGGGTTTCTGGCAATTAGCTTGAGTTAAATGTTTAAAAACGAAGATTATATTTTCCATTTAAAAAATATTTCCTTCTGCCATCACGCCAAAATACAATTCAATGACGTGGAATATGAACAAGAGAACAGTTTTCGGTTTCTTTGTGAGTATTTATGCAGTAATCTATGGTGGACAGAGAGTGGCCAGATTTAACTGCGTGTCGTAAGGTGTCTTTTCCAGTGCTGGTTAAAAGCAAACACATTTTGGTCTTGTTCATTCCCCTATATGCACTGCAATCTTGCGGGGGGTCGCTCGAGTAAAACCAATTTATATGATTTGTTTTCTTTATAAAATAGGCCTACGCGTATTGTACACATGTGGAGGTAATGAAAAAAGGCTTTTCGAAACTTTCCATATTAGCAATTTTTTCATTCTTTCAAGTCTAGCTTGGCGATTCATATTGTCTTTAAAGTCAAGCAGGACTACTTTTTTTTCGTAATACTTATCTTTCTGTCGATAACATATGACTTACGTGTTGTCTCAAAATTCATTACGAGGTCCAGAACCAGCTACGAGTACGAAGCGAAGGTAACCGAATTCAATGTTAGTTTAATGCGCTGGTAACCTCGAGTGGAAACTGCTCAAGAAAGTAACCGTGTGTTTGTATTTAGGAGAGAACTGAAGTTGCTTTTTTCCATCTTTATAATTGAGAAAAATTGCAAATACTGTGCTAAAGTATATCTGTTGTGTGTTAATGTTATCTTACTACTGTCTGTTCACAGCGACTTTAAGTTTCCTTCTTCGGTGTGCCTGTTTATGCTCAGAATCGTTTTGCTGTGTAAGAAACACTTAGGTATGGGTTTTTCTGCTTAGACAGATTAGTGTTTACTACTGTTGTTACTGCTTACTTGTTTTCAGTTATAACTGCGTGAACCTGTTCATTTTGAAAAGGCTTTTGTTCGTTACTAAGCAACTGTGGATGTGTTTGCCTGTTTACCTACTTGTCACCTGTTATGCTAGCTGCAGCACAGGCTTCTTGGGGAGGCATGCTTTCTGCGCCTGCTTTTCCTTCGATTCGGGGCCATCCAAATAAATACTGCTGGTACTACATCGGTTCTACTATAATTACTACTACTTCTGCTGCTACTACTATTAGTATTATTACATGCGATGCCGTTAACACTTCGCTTTAACACTAATGCATTGAATGTTTGGTACCGTACCAGTGCGCACTTGCTTCGGCACTCAAGGAATATTGGTGGCACCGCCAGGTTCTTCATAACTACTTTCATTATCATTTTAAAATTTAGGGTGACGTTTACACTTACCAGCGACGACTGGAGCAGTCGCAGCAATAAAAATATAGCCAAATAAATCTGAAAGATGGCGGCAGAAAAAGCTATGCTTTACTGCAATGTAAGCCACACTTATGTATTAAACCCTTTTCCTGCTGCATATTAGACAAAAGACGCGTCTGAGTGCTGTTCGATAAGATGATGAATATTTTAATTTCATGCAGTGACGCCTAACCTTAGAAAGCTAATGCCGCCTGTCGCTCCTGTGCATGTATCTGATCATGCCGTGAGAGTCAAACGAATGGTCACGATGAAGCTTGCAGAATCTCAAAATAAGGAAACAGGTACCTGAAGAACTCTAGCCGGGTTTAGAAGCTTAAGCACTCTTGTACACGAAAACGTTGGCAGCGTGGAATGTATTGGCTGCAAAACAAAAGGAGCAGGAAAACCAGCAGAGTACTCGGAAGTGAAAAGAGGTTCCGCTAACTGATTCGCTACTCAGCTCCTGAGTGCTAGGGGCGAAGACCCTGTATTGATGCGCGCAGGGCTTCAAAAGCCACTTCTTTTTGCGTATTATTTTGCAACCCACAGGCAACATTTAAATAATGGTAGCACTTTTCTCCTTACCGTCGTGATTCTTTGTGTTCCGATGTGACAACTCGATGTTTCCAGCGGAGAACGACGGCGTTTCAGCTTCTCCTTAGCTCCTTCGCTCCAAGGCGATATATACCGACAATGTTCACCGTGACACACTGCCTGTGCAGGCAGACCAGACCAAACCCGCACTTAGTGACAAGAAGTAAACAAGCGATAAAAGTGTGTTCTTTGTCGGAAGGGCTGCGCTGCAGTAGCCTTTATATTCTCAGCGACGCCACAGATACCAAACACGGAACAAGCGGCATTTTCTACTTCCACCTCCGTTCGGCGAAGTTAGTGCGAGAGTCGATGGGTGTGAGGATGCGATACGTACCCATATCCGTTTGTTTGTTTGAGTGCGCATTAATGTTCCGACTTTAGATGTCGCTACTGGCTATTTCTGTTCCGACTTCGCTCGCTGTTTTGCGTACCGCTCATGGCCGGAATGCTCTTCGTGTCGGCACCCAACACACTCGCTGTTTCTATTGAACTTCGGCGCTTATGTGTTCGTCTATTTGCTAGGCTATTCTACAATGCGCGCTAACTTGCTTTAAATCCTTCATCGCGTAACTGGAGCCTTCGGTGATAATAACCATTTGATGATGCTGTGCATGTGTTGAGGGGAACTAGAAAAAAGTGTTACAGTTTTAACGCACTTATACCGAGTGGACTTGAGAAAGCGTTGTTTAGCCGGGGTGGCTCATGGTTTTGCATAGTTCGGTCGTCCGAACTTGTGGCGACGATATTAGTTCAACTGTAGTATTAGTTGTTGAGAACGACGATGTGCAATGCATAGCGCGAGAGTGTGCTGCAGTTAAACACGACGAGTGGTCGGCTGCGGCGATTGCATTAGTGCTCTCGTGTAGTGACCAACGAAGGTGATCTTTTCGCGACGCCGTGTGTTCGAATACCAGTGTCTACAATATTTATTTATTTACGGTTTGGCCGCGGTAACCCTCGATATCAAGCTTCACACAAACTCGGTGTGCGTGTTTCACCTCGTGAGGTTAGAGCTTTCTCATTGGGTGTATACTTTAATGAATTTTTATCTTGGAATGAACATGCAGACAACGCAAAATGAAAGTTAGCGAAGGTAAGTGGTGCATTCTGGAAGCTTCGAAACCAAATCCCTGATAAATTTAGATTAACCCTTTATTATGGCTTGGTGCAGTCTCATTTGAATTACTGCCTTTTAATCCGGGGAACAACTACTTCATATAACATCAAAGCTTTAACAACTCTTCAAAAGAAAGCCAGTAGAGCAATTAGAAAGTTTAAATCCTTTGAAACAACCAGAGAGTTTTTTAAAGGCGCACCGTGTTGTATATGCATCAGTTATATATATATAAACTTGAAATGCACATTTATCTAGAGAGGAGGAATAATCGCGCTTTTTTGCGCAATTGTACCTTGAAGAAAGTGAATCAATTCTTTTAAAAGCAATTAAATATAGAATGCCAAGACATGGGACCAACTATGGCCAGCAAGGTTTTAAGGTTTTAAGTACGTAATACCTTCTCTTCTAAATCAAAATACAGAAATTAACATTGCAATGCAAACTTCTTCAACCAGCGTGTTTAAGAGAGAATTAGTTAAATACTTATTTGAGCAATGTTTCGTTGTTTATATGTTTATATGAATTTGTATCTTAATAATGGCGACCTCTGGCCGATAACACTTTTCAATTTATTAATACATGCCACCTGTTTGTACAAGACCTGTGTCTGCTCTTTTATAAGGTGAATTATGTCTTCTTTGTTGATTAGTTCTATTACTGTTTTGCTTGAAGTGTAATGTGTTTGCAGTAATGCTCCTTTATTAATTTTGTATGAAATGTTGTTTTAGTGCTGTATTTGCAGCTGCTGCAATTGAATTCCCTACGTTCGAAGTTTCTGTTTTTTGTTCTGAAAAATTGCACTGTTTCCGAACAATGTCAAGGTTTAGGGACCTAGTCAGGTACACAGTACATTTTGTCGCGGAACCTTTAGCTTTCTGCACACAGAAAACTAAGAACAAATAAAAGATGAAATGAATAAAATGAATTCAGGCAGTATTCTTAAACCTGATGTTCGCCATTGTTTGGCGCCCATATGCCAGGCGGCACGCGCACAGTCTTTGATAAGGAACGACAGGAATATACTTTATTATAAAAATCTTCGGCGGTTGTTTTCGGAAGCAATGAAACTAAAAAATGAGAGCCTACTGAGCACCGCAGCACACAGACAAAATAAAAAAAATGCGAACGATTACTCTGTGGCATAACAGGGCTTCTTATATATACAAGCTGCCATGCTTCCGCAGACGCAATTGTCGCCATCTATGGGTCATTTGTGCTTGCCACCGGGAGGCGAGAACTCCAACGACCTATCATCGGCTTTCGTGTTTTTTGAGGGGCCAGCACGGTCAGAGCCTCTGTCCGCTGTGGCTTGCAACGTTCATCTGTCATCTGATGGCGACGCTTGGTCCGGTGCCTGCTGAGCTCGAGGTCCGGGGCCTTTATCGCTCTTTCCCGCAGTGATAATCGGGCCTCTTCAACTGGCGTTGATGGGACTGAACGTCTGCCATGTCTATTGTTGTGATGCTGCTTTACACAGTGCTACTTTTGACGTGATGTCGTTCAAGTCGTTCTTTTATTGCCCCTCCTACTAGGGCCAAAAATGGCTGGCAGTATATTGTAAATAATTTACTTAAGGTCATCGCGGGTGAGCTCTCTAGAACAGCTATTCGCTGGAAAAACACAAGCCAGCGAGCAACAACCAGATGACGACGACCAGAACATTAAAAAAGCAAGAATAGGATTTCGGCCGTCCATATTACCTGCTCGCTGAATAGCCCTAACGATAATTAGTTGCTGGATGGACCAGACGGGAGAATTACTGGATTCTCAGTCCTCTGACGGGACAATTCTGCGAAAGCAGTTGGATTTACCGGTGGTTGTTACTTCGATACTGTTACTCTAATAAATGCTTTTTCTGTAATTCAAGGATTAACACGCGCGTCCTAATTCTGCCAGCGGATGGAGGCGGGAGCTGATCTGACGAGGGAGCGGTGGGTGGACCGGCAGCCACTTTGGTAGGGGGATGGTGTGAAGGTTCTTAGCGAAAAAAGGCTGTGCTAAAAATGCATCTCGAATATATTATATTAATTTCGTATTACTTTTGCATTTTTTTTGTCCCAATGCTTAAATTGCCTTACGAATGCTTTCTAAGTATGCTAGGAGTACTAAAGTGAACATTCTTACAATTGCATCAAAAATGCATTTTCTGTCCTCTTAGGTTATTTATTAAGAATTAAAATATACTAAAAATGCAGATTAAACACATGAAAGATATACAATTGACACGTTCAGAATATGCTAAAAATATACATTAAACACATTAATTGTATACTTAAAATATAGATTAAATACATTGCACTACTGTAAAGATACACTAAAAATATACAACTAATGCATCAAAAGTATATTCTCTTCGGCTTATAAAAGGCGCACTAGTCGGATTCACCGGATAATACTGATATATGTTGTCCACATCAGAAGTAATGACTGAACTGGCTATAAGCATCAGGAGACAGACCCAGAGAAACCGCGTTGTCATCAAGCAGTCTATGTCAATGCGAGGTCACGTGAAGGGACCTGAACGGGAAACATGTCGCCACGTAGGAAATGCCGACGGAAAGTGACGTCAGCAAAGAGGAACTGCTCCGACAACCGGGGTACTTGGCTCGGTGCCTCCTCTATTTTTACAATAGAGAAGGCGCTGCTTGGCTTGGCTTATATGCACCCTCCGAGAGGAGACACATTATCTTGCCCAGTGAGGCGCTTTTTGCGCAAAGACTGTGGGCCCCCAAGTTGTCGCATAAGCGTCGGAGTGGTCGCGTTCGAATGTGCGGTTTATTTAGAACCGAATTGTTAGTCGTCACTTGCGTCAGGCATCGGTCAGGAGTCGAACTGTCAACCAACAAACACACGGGCGTCTAAGGGAGCCGTTCGGCCATGCCAGTCAGGGTCCTTTTCGCTGGCTTGTTCCGGCCTGGAGACATGCATGGCGCCATTGCCGGTATAATGTTCTCACGCTGCCCACACGTAAATTAAGTAAGTGGTGATTGCCTTTCTGCTAGAAGTCAACATAAACGAATGGACGACAGAAAAGGGAGAGTTTTCACTGTTCCCGGAAACGTGATTTCGGGCACTACGTTGTTCCACGGCAGCTTCAAGTGTGCTGCAAATATGCTGACGAGGACTACCCATTTGTTAGAGTTGAAGTATACTAAGCACGAATTAAGTTCGTATTTACGAAAGTACAAATTATACGCACTGCCAACATATTATTTCCCGAAACGCGATTTTGAGCACGTATTGTTCAACGGCAGCTTGAAGTGTGCTGCATATATGTTTACGCCGACAGATCATTCGTTAGAATTGAAGTGTACTTTAGACGAACTGTTGGCGTATTTGCGAAATTACACTTTAATACATTGCCAACATGTAAAGGCCATTTCCCGAACGCGATTTCTAGCACTAGATTGTTCTACGGCCGCTAAAAGTGTGCTTCAGATATGTTTAAAAGGTTTTATGGTTTATGGGGGATTTAACGTCCCAAAGCGACTCAGGCTATGAGGGACGCCGTAGTGAAGGGCTCCGGAAATTTCGACCACCTGGGGTTCTTTTACGTGCACTGACATCGCACACCACACGGGCGTCTAAAATTGCGCCTCCGTCGAAATTCGACCACCGCGGCAGGGATCGAACCCGCGTCTTTCGGGCCGGCAGCCGAGCGCCATAACCATTCAGCCACCGCGGCGGCGGTTTAAAAGGACTGCCCGTTTGTTAAAATTGAAATATACTTGAGACGAATCCATTTATTATTTACGAAAGTACACTTTTAATACATTGATGATGTTAAAGCCGCATACATATCTTTCACGTGTTTGAAGGGTGCTCAAAACCTGCTTTAAGTGAGGTATACTTCGAATGAATTAATTTCATATTTACGAAAGTGCACTTTTAATACACTGACATGATGCTAAGACGGCATACATATTTTTTCACGTGTTTGAAACGTGCACAAAACCTGCTTTAATTGACGTATACTTCTAATGAATTAATTTTGTATTTACGGTTTATAGTTTATGGTTTATGAGGGCTTAGCGTCCCAAAGCGACTCAGGCTATGAGGGACGCCGTAGTGAAGGGCTACGGAAATTTTGACCGCCTTCGGTAGACATCACACAATACACGGGCCTATAGAATTTCGCCTCCATCCAAATTCGACCGCCGCGGCCAGGATCAAACCCGCGTCTTTCGGCCCAGCAGCCGAGCGCCATAACCACTCAGCCACTGCGGCGGCTTATGTCATATTTACGGAAGTACACATTTAATACATTGACGAGATGCAAAAACCGCTTTATATTTTTTCACGTGTTCGAAATGTGCTCGAGCCCCGCTTTAAGTGACGTGTACTTCGAATGAAATAATTTTATATTTACGAAAGTAGACTTTTAATTCATTGACAAAAGGCTAAAACCGCGTACATATTTTTGCTTATGTTTGAAAAGGGCTTGAAACATGCTTTAAGTGACGTGTACTTCAGACGAATCAATTTTATATTTACTAAAGTACACTTTTAATATATGGACAACATGCTAAAGCCATATTCATAATTTTTCACGCGTTTAAAACGTGCTCGAAACATGCTTTAAGTGACGTATACTACGAATGCATTAATTTAATATTTACGAAAAATTTTTTTAATATGTTGGCAAGATGCTAAAACCGCATTCATATGATTTCACGTATTTGAAACGTGCTCGAAGCATGCTTTAAGGGACGTATTTTTGGCATATTTTAAGAATATATTTCGAATACCGAGCGTAAAATTTCAGGAAGCTATTTCCGGCACATTTTTCGTAAACTCATGAATACAATTAATGTTTAAAAATATAAATATACAGAAGAATATTTTAAACGTATTAGTTTTCGCAAAGCGAAAGTGATAGTGTTCAAGGTCCCGTTTACGCAGAAAATCTGGCTTCGGCGTTGTCGGCGTAGTGAGCGCTAAATAGGGTGTCCTAGGGTGGCCCAGGCAGCCACCCACTGAGCAGCAACCTAGGTAACGTGACCTTATGGCGTCACCACACCTACCCAATGGATTGTGAGCGAAATAACCTACATAGCAAGTAGCAGTTAAAATAATGGATGACCGCGACAGGCTGCTCGGCAATAGCAACATTTTGGCGTGCATAAGACCCAGCGGTGGCAGCACCTGCCATCACAAGGCAGTGGCGAATTCTTTAACCGCTGCAGCATTGCACAAGAAGTGATATGAGGCCTCCCATGGACGTATGAATGTAGATTTTAGAATGTCCAATTCCTTATATATGAGCATCGCCTAATTAGCGCTATCACGTCATATCTTTCAAGCGGAGCTTCGAAATCTCCTCCAAATGTTTATTTTTTCCTTTTTTGACTGCCGGTTTGTGAGAAGTGAGCCTCGTGGCAGGCTGCCCAAAACCCGGTGGGCAGCCTTGCCAATTGATTACCGTTTCATGAAAAATTTGAGAAATTTTAATTCTGATCCGTACGTGCGATATTTCTGTTGGGAATGTGAATCGCTTCTCCTAGGCCGCGCTAACTCGCTTATAAAGTTTGGGTACAAATGGACTTCATATGCATGTCATGGGGTGTTTCATGTAAAAAGATAGCTTAGTACTGCATACTAATAAGTCATTATATTCATCATCAGCCTGACTACGCCCATTGAAGGGCAAATGTCTCTCCTCTCTCTTGTCTCTCCAATTAACCCTCTCCTTTTCCAGCTGCACCCACCTTATGCCTGCAATGTCAATCTCATCCGCGCACAACTTTCTGCCGCCTCCTGCTACGCCTGCCTTCTCTTGAAAACCACTACGTTACCCTTAAAGGGACTATGCAACGAATAAAAAGTCGCTTGTATATGTTTTCAATGCTTAGAAATGATGCTAAGAAGCATTCACATCAAGTATGAGTCTTCAGAACTGAGCCGACAATTTATTATGAACATTTAATAATTGTGTTTTTTTAAAATTCGCGGGCCAATTGGTGTGCTCGTAGTGACCGATTTTGGAACTAAAATCGTGGAACAAAGACGCCACACTACCAGGGAGGTCACCAGGCCACCACACGCTCTCATTCGCTGGAGCCACAGCAGCCACGACGTCACGGACACACTTCCGGTAGCCGTGAAAATCGTCTGCTCGCGCCACCGCGCGACCCTGTCGGGCAAGCGCGAGCCAGGGCATTGCCTTCGCGCATATGGTTTCAATTTTCCTCTGTCGCCTCCTTCCGTCGGGAGTTCCGGAGCCACTCACTCGGCTCTTCATGCGCACGCATAGGGCTCGATGCCCATCGCTGCCGTAAAAGTGTGCAGTCGCACCTCGAGATCCGGATTTATTACTGCTAATTACCACAGATGACAAGCAAAGAAACCCGACGCGCGCAGCAATACAGGAAGGTGAAGAGACCGAACACATGCCGCCACGCCGCCGACGCTGCTGCTGGGGGGTAGGAGCGATAACCGGAAGTTGCGAAATAAACGTCAGCGGATGACGTATTTATGGGCGGGGCCCAGTCCCAGAGCTGTTCTCTTTATTTTTTTCTGGTGCTCCTCGTGTACGAGTTGAGGGGGGAGAGGAGGAGCGTAATTTTTAATCGTCTATATCTTCGCTGTTATTGATGCTAGCTCAAAAAGTCTTGCACTGGGGTGACGAGTGATCGAATGCCTATCTCTCGTCTGCTTTACGTAATCTCAATTAATTTATTGCATAGTCCCTTTAAGGACCAGTGGTTATCTTGCCTTCGTATCACAAGCCCTACCCAAGTCCATTTCTTTCTCTTGATTCTCTACTAGGAAATCATTAACCCGCGTTTTTCCCCTCACCCACTCTGCCCGCTTTCGGTCTCTTAACGTTACATTTATCATTTTTCTTTCCACGGCTTGTTGCGTTGTTCTTAAATTGAGCTGAACCCTTTTCGTTACCCTCCACGTTTATGCCCCTTAGGTTAGTACCGGTAAGATACAGCGGTTGTACACCTTTTTCTTGAAGGATATTCGTAAACTGCCATTCATGATGTGAGAGAAATGGCCATATGTGCTAAGGTTGCCGTGTCTAAGGGTGCCGTGACTCTATTAGCGATAACCTTACTAAATTCCCTTACGCAACCGACAGTAAGCTTATCGACTTGTAATTTTTGAGGTCCTCGGCGTCTCCTTTTTTATAAATTAAGATAATGATAGCGTTTTTCCAAGCTTATGGTACGCTCGAGGTGATAAGGCATTGCGTGTAGAGGGTGGTAATCGGCGCGGTGGCTTGCGCAGACGCCATGCGCTCCGTCTCGCTCAAGCTTGCGTCACCAGTCGTATCCTGTACTCGGCGCCATACCTAGCATAAAGCAGTTGGACGTCGTTATTTGCAAAGCCGAAACCAGCTCTGGACCTCCCGGTTACCACCTCCACGGTCCGCCTCACGGCCCTGGGGGTGCTCAACAACTACTTGGAGTTGCGAGAGACTCATCTCACGAGTCAATACACGCGACTGCAGCAGACGCGGTCAGGACGCCGTATACTCAGTCGCCTCAAAATAAGCATACCCTGTGTCCCGGAAGAATCACTCCGTATCCCGGAGCTATGGCGCCAAGAGCTATGGGCCGAACACGTGCTGCACAACATGACTCTACACACACACGAAGACCTGAGAACAGCGCGTGCTCGCGCGCTGGATGCAAAACATGGTTCCAAACCCGGCGTTTTCTACGTTGACGTCGCAGGTCCGACTCCATCTGGCTACTACACGACAGCCGTAGTCGACCAGAATTTGCAAACCAAAGGGCTCTCCTTCCGCGCTGAGAATGCCCACCGGGCCTGTCAACACACTCCCCACTTCCCTCCCCACCCCCCACTAAAGAGGCTTGGGAGACCTTCCGCCTCGAGTGCGACGGCACAAGGTAGAATGCCTCGATGCCAGCCCCGCCATTCAGGTTGGAGACCACTTCATCGGCGCCGCCATATTGAATCACACGCGATCAGCTGTGCTAGCGTTTGTAACGGCGTCGTTCATGCTGTCGCCGCGCTTCAAAGTGCTTTAACTTGAACGGCCTTTTGCAGTGAGAGCTACACTGGGCTACCAGTCGAGCATTTCGCTGTACATGGGAGAGGAAAGTTGTGCGCATGCGCCGTTACCATGGCAACTGGAGAGGACCAATATTAGCTGCGGCTGTGCGCCCGCTCCACCGTCGGAGGCGGCAAAGCGTCATGCGGATGAGCAGTTGTGAGCATGCGCCGATACCATGGTAACCAGAGACACCGGACAGCTGCGCCGCGTTCTTCGTTTGCCAGAGGTGGGCATTTGACCTAAGAAATCTGGACCTGAGCTCAGCCTCAAAAATAATTTGCCGAACTCACTCAACCTCAACCTCATCAGTTGAGGTTCAGGTTTCCTTAGACGCCTTCACCTCACTTTTCCTGAGGCTACTGCAGACCTCACTCAACCTCACCTCAACCTCAAATTGTGAGGTTGAGGTCGGCTGCTCGACCTGAGAAAACAAACGCAAAACAAAACAAAAAGCGATTAAGTATCTCTGTCAAGAGCACCACGGTTTTCCGCTCAACTTTCACCGCTAGGAAATCTCCCCCTCCTAAGAAAAAAAAACGCCGCCTAAATACTTATACGCCTCAGCATTTTTGGTACCATTTCGACAACTAGACTGAGACAAGCTGTTTTAAGTCAGTCACTTGTTTTCTTAAAAACTGAACTAATCAATGGTACGCCAGCCGCCTCAACGTTTTTTTACCCACGAGCACCGAGGGAGCATTCTGCGAAGCCATTTACGGTGAACGCTTGTTCTCTGCAAAATGGTTAAAGACAGCGTTTAGTGCCTGGTCGTCTGGAAGGCAGGCCGCCAACCTAACTGATCCCATACCAGAAAAGAAAAAAAAGGGAATGATTAGAAGCATACCAACAAAAATCTCACACTAAAAACTGTGGGGACCTACCCTGCAGTTCTCTGTGTTTTCTTTCCCGCGAGGCACCGTGCAGCAGCAGCCTCACCTCGAGGAGGAACACGTTCCCTTGTTAGATACCTTAACTAACGAGAGAAGGCGCCAGCGTCGCAGTCCGAGAGACTGCTCGTACGGGGGAGAGGGCAGGGGTTTCGGCTGGGATCGTCGGCGCGAGCGAGAGGAAGCGACGGGGAGACTCGCTCCCGTATCTCGTCCCGTCCGGCCTCCAGAGTATCCCTAGCCCTAGCGTGGGCGAACATTATCTCGCAACCTTGCTGGTGAGTCGGATGATCTTGATTCATTAGCGTACCTTGTTGCTAGCTGGCGTTATTGTTGCTGTAGCAATAAATGCCTGTTTTTGGGAGCCAATGTGTCGTTACTCTGTTTCCTCAGAGCAAGGCCCGCTGTGGTTGGCGTGCGCTCGGTAGCGTACGCGATCACGAGGTGGGGTCCGGGCGGCTTTGAACCGTGTCAGCCGCGATTAAGCGAGGAGAAACTATATCTCCACAATTTTAGCCCCACAAAACAGAAGCGAGCAACAGTGTCCCCGATTAAACGCCAATATAGAAGGTTTGAAACATCGACTCAGCAGTACAGCGCGAGCATGTAATCAGTTCTGTTCGCACATCTTCATTAAAAAAGGAAAAGGAATCAGCTACCAAACCACATACATTGATTATTGTTTTGTATTTTTTCGCCGCTGTAACACCACTAAGCTGGCGCGTTCGGTTCGTGTTTGTGGTGGTGGTGGTGGAGGTGAAAACATTTAATAACCATAGAGGTGTTGGGGGTCGTGACCTGCAGGGTCGCGCCCTTACAAACCACTAGGTGGGATGCCTACTACGGCACACCATTGGCGACTGCCGCAGCCCGGGCGCGCTGCGTTAACGCCGTTAGGGCCTCGAGGATGCAGCAGCCGGACATGGTCGCCTCCCATCCTCTCGGGTGGGGTTTGGGATAGGGGCTAGGGATGGGTTCTGCTGGCAGCCCCACACCATGTGGTAGATGTCATACACCTCCCCACAGTGTCAGCACTGCCCGTGGAATTGAGGATTGAAATGCTTTACAGTTGCCGGGCACAGCATCGTGTTAGTGAGCAGGTGCAGGAGTACCCGCTCGTTGGCCTTCCCCTGCCCTTTGCACGGGGTGGGAAAATTTTGATGCCTGTTTGTAACAATCGCATATTTCCTTAAAAGTGTAAACCGGATTGAAATCGGAGTCCTGGTAAGCGTCGGGTGCGGTGGGAAATGCCCGGAGAGGGAGCGCGCGGGCGGCGGCATGGGCTACTTCGTTTCCGTGGAGGCCTTGGTGACCTGGAGCCCTAACAAGAGATCGGTGCGTAGGATCCGAGTCTCGGCTACAATTTTGGTAGAGGCGATAAGCCAGGGGAGTAACCCATCCTTAATCGACGTTTCGACACGCAACTTGCGAGTCGGTGATTATGTATTTATATTAGGAGTTGAAGGCTGCCAGGGCGATGGCAACCTCTTCTGCGTGAATTGCTGACGGCCTTGAAAGTAAGGCCGTCTACTGTTTTGCCCTCGTGGACGACCGCGGCAATGTACCATCCCTTGGGTTCCGGGCCGGAGACGTTCAAGTAGGGGACTCCTGGTTTGCTCCCAAAATGGCGGTCCAAAACTTCCGCCCGCGCCAGGCGCCTGCCATTATGGTCCTCTTTGGACATTTTGGTGGGGAGAGGCCGCACTCACGTGTAAGGCGCGATTCCAGTGTACGGGAAGGCGACATCTCTCTTCTATGAATTATGTGTGCTGGATGTGAAGACGCGTAGAATGCGGCGACCCGACTCTGTCTTTGTCAGGCGAGTGTATTGGTTGATGAGGTGGGCCTCCCGAAGCTCCCTGAAAGTGTAAACCACCCCCAGTGCCATGAGGTGGCTGGTAGAGGCAGAGACCGGGAGGTCCAGCGGTCGTTTCATGATTTAGCGGAGGATGACTTCGAGGGCATCGTCTTCCTGTTTTTGTAGGTGGAGGTAGGGAGGCGAATAAAAGATTCTACAGGTCACGAATGCGTTCGCCAGCCGCAAGGCATCTTTGCATCGTAACCAACCGCGCTTGTTGGAAGCCCGGCGGACCATGCGGCCCACCTGCCGGAGCTTGGCGAGTGTTGTGTCGCAGCGTCGCTGGTTGGGTATGAAGAGTCCGAGGTCTCCGATTTCATTGGCTTCGTGAATGGGACCGCTTGAGAAGAGAGATTGATTTGTGTGGAGCATGTGCGCAAGTGCCGCAGATGCACGAATTCCTATTTCTGCGGGAAGCATTGCAGACCGCAGTCTCGGGCATAGCGGTTCACTATGCTATCGACCGTTTGCAGGCTGGTCTCCATGTCCCCTAGGCGTCCTTGCGTAGCCCAGAGGGCGATGTCGTCGGCGTACAACGAGTGCCGGACACCTTCGACAGCACCCAGCAGGGCAGGTAGGCGCATCAGGGCTATGTTGAATATAGCAAAGGGGACAGCACCGCGCCTTGTCGTGTCCCCCTCGTGCCGAGCAGGAAAGGTCCATGCTCATGGTCCTGTATTCTGATGTAGGAGAGTCTGTCCGTGAGAAATTGCATCACATAATTGAAGATATTATTGTCGCAGTGAGTTTGAGTGAAGTGTGTGAGTATGACATCATGAGTTACGCTGTCGAACGCTCCTTTCAGGTCGAGCGCTAGGACCATTTTGTCGTTTTGGGACTGTGAGATGGGGTTCAAGATTTGACGCTCGAGTTGGAACAAGACGTCCTGTGCGAATCTGTGTAGGCGAAATCCGAACATGGTGTCCGCGAAGGTATTGTGTTGTTCGAGGCATTCCGGCAGCCGTTACCGAACCATTGTCTCCATCAATTTGGCCACACACGAGGTGAGAGAGGGGGCGGAGGTTTTCCGTGTCGATCGGTTTCCCGGCCTTCGGAATGAAGGTTAGAAGGGCCGTTTTTCAGTCAATGGGGAGGGGGTTTCCTCCGTCCAGATCGCACTGATGCATTCTAGAATGCGTTAGTACGCTGAATCAGGAAGGTTCGCCAAACGTTTGACGGTGGCCTTGTCCCGGCCCGGCGTGGTGCTCCTCTTAATTTTGGCCAGACTGGCCCGCAGATAGTGAAGCTGGAAAGGCTTGTCCAACTCCGAGATTCCCTGCCTGCGTAGGTGCAGGCCGATCTGCGGGCAACCTCAGTTGTGCACAGGTAGCGATCCCGGAGCTCCAGTGCCAACTGTGTTGTATTTCCTTGGAATTAGTGCATGGCTTTGTGTAGTTGCTTCTGCGTTTCTGTGCGGGTCTGTGTTGGGATGATGAGGGCTGGGAAGAGCCGCCACGTGTTGCGGCTCGAAATCTGCATCGCCGCCGTGTTGAGGCGGTCCACCCAGTTAGTGAGTTGGGCCGCGTACTGTCCTGCCGGCAGGGTGAGGTCCGCAATGCGCACTTTGAGCTTTTTGTGTTTCTGGCGCTTCCAACGCCGCGCTTCCCTGAGGTAGAGGAGGTTATTGTCCATGTCCGTGACAACCTCTGTGAGCTGTATCCGCTTCTCGTGGGAGTGAAGGTGCGATTAGACTTACTAAAAGCACTTCGTGTAGCCCTGCTTTGTCATGTTCGTGTCGGTGTCGGATAGAAAATTTTACCGAAAGGTGGTCCAAATGGGGATGCGTTCTTGTGGGGTGGCGCGTTTTAGAGGGCGTGTATAAAGAGTGGTGTTGGCGATGCACTGGTCGCTGCCGAGGTTATCCTCAGTGTTGATCCGGTCTGCGTGTCTTATGTTGCGAGCGAAGGTGAGGTCCGTGCATGAGTCTCGGGTCACCGAGTTGCCTGCGTGGGTTGGAAATGCCAGGTTGGCGTGGAGTGTGAACCCCAGTGTCTACAACTCCGCCAGCATGCTTCCGCATAATTCCTCCTTACGATATCCCCATAGCTGACTAGGGGCGTTGAAGTCGACCACAATCAGCAGGGGGTCGCGACCCCCCTTTTCAAGTGCACGGCTAATGAGGTCGGCGAAGGTCACTCGCTTCAGTTGCGGGGAGCAGTATACATTAAGTACATTCAGGGGAGGATCCAATTGGCGAAGGGGAAGGATCCTTAACATGGCGTACAAGTACGGTACATGGATATCGGGGTCAATTTTGGTGGCTGTGTACGACTTGTGTACGAGGAGACACGACGAGGGGTCACGCTGGAACGTCGCGTAGCTAGCCAACTTGGCCGCCGCACCTGGCTCCTGGAGGGCGACCACGGCAGGCAAAGCCTCGAAAGTTTCTAAGTAGAAGCGCAGGTTCACGCGTTTCTGCCGAGCCTTAAAGCCTGTACAATGCCATTGCGTTACGGTTACCAGTATGTGTGTTTTCTGAGGGGGTGATGCTTCTTAGGCCGTTCTGTCATCGTTAGGAATGGAGGTGAGAGATGGGGGCTGTTGGGACTCCGGCCCAGAGCGAGCACCGGGGGGGTGCGGAATTAGAGTCCTCCCATTCCGCGTCTCTGGGATTGCCGATAATTCTCTTGTGCCTGTTGAAGGCTCGGATCCCCTCGAACCGCCGGCTCGTTCAGGTGGTTTTCGATTTCATGCAACGGCTGATAACTGCAGAGACCGATGCCGAGCATTTGGTCTCCATGCGGTTCATCGCCGTTTCTGGCATTTTCTGGAGATTGGAGGTGAGATGCACCTCCATCGCGGCCATTGCTGACGCGAACGCGGGCGGCAGTTCAGGCTCCTTGTCCATGGCGTCGGATCTCCGGATACCCGTCGCAGCAGCTAGCTTCTATTCTAAATGTTGAATTTTGGTGAGCAACTTCGCGATTTGTGCTCTATGCTGCTTATTTTGTCTGCGGCTCTCAACATCTGCGCCGTAAGCGAGGAGAGGGTTAAGGAGGAGGGGAGGAGGCAACCCTGCCCAGCTGCTCACCTCAGAGTGTTGTTGCTGCGGCGGGGCCCGGGGTCCGGCAGCGCCACTTGGTTCGAGGGCAGGGAAGTGCTTAGCGTCGTCTTCGATAGGGGGCGGTGGCGGCGCCTGCTTACTCTTCTTGTTTTTTTTCTTTCATTTCTTTTCTCCCGTTGACTTCAGTCCGTGTGTGTGTGTGCGTATTTCTCCCTCCCGTCCTGTGTTATTCTGCGCAAAGTTTTTAATTATGTCGCCACACCAACTGGCCCAACGTTATGCCCTTCTTCAGTCCTGGAGAGGAGGAGGCCGCGTTGACGTCTCCCTCGCGCGAGCCTGCGGCGTGATTTCCGCGTACCGCGCCGCCATTGTCTCCGTCTGTGGGGGTATCTTGCCTGTTTGCGGCGCTGCCTTATCGGATACCCCATGTTGGGAGGGCTTGGCTCCGGCAAGATGAATTCGGAGGAATTTTTTCGTGCAATCTCTCGAGCTCTTGCGGTGGGCTAGTCCACAGATTGCACCGGTTCGGTTGCACTCGTGGGCGCTCTGCCGTACTGCGTCACAGTCACAGTTTGGTCGCAAAGGCCACACTTAGGCGAGTTCGGCGTGGGGCAAGTGTCCGCGCGGTGTCCCACAGTACCACACTTCACACAGGCCGGCACGGTTCGCTTGCATTCTCGGACGGGGGTGAGTTCCCCGTTGTAGTGGACGTGACGTGGGACCACCTTTCCCACAAAGGTTATTACCGGATGGATGATTTTCGAGGCGGCGAATGCTGGCAATCTCGCCGCCTCGCCAGGCAATTTGCGCGGTGGGAGTCGACCTCGTTTCTTCGTCGGAGATGTCTACGATGACGCCGCGCCACTCGTCCCCGGTTTGTTTCAAAGTGTACGGGCAGGGTGCCTTTGCTTGTGGAAAAGTGGAATTTGCCGAGCAGGCCATCGGCGAGGCGCGGATTCCGTGCGCCCACAACGAGCAGATTCTGCTCCCAGGCGGGGATGATGTTTAGAATGTTCTCGGCAGTGCAAATACCAAGGTGCGAGTTGAGGTATTCCTTGAGTCGGCGGTGACCCTGGGCATGATAATGACCACGTAGTCGTGAGGGTTCATCTGTGGCATAGGACGCGGACTCCACTGACGTGACTGGCATTCGTTCCTACGCGATGAGGTAGGCCCGTGCGCGAGGGCTCACTGCTTGGCTTGGGAGGCCGCCGATGTGGTAGATGCCATTTTTGGAGCTGGCTCTTCCACTCCGACTAACAAGCTGAAAACGCTATTCGTGCTCGAAACGTGCAGGTTCCGCGGGAGGTTCAGGTTGAGTAGCCGAAACATTCGTCCAGGCCATTTCGGAAGGGTCGTAGCCTCTTAGAGGTGCTTGAGAAGCCAACTTGAGAGGTGACGAGGGTGTCATCGCTGCGCGAAAGACGCATCCAGTAGGCCTAGCCTTGTGTTGCGGTGTTTCGGCATAATATGCGAATTTCTGAGAAGGAACGAAGAACCGGAGACCAAAACAGAGGTTATTCGGAAGGATAAAAAAAGGGAAATAACATTTACATCTGCTTGCATTACGAAACGAGAGTACACAGAATTAGTGTGAGATTCGAAAGCGGAAGTCACCGATCAAAAGCTTCGACGGTGTTATACAGGTTTTTCTGGCTTCGTGCTTTTTTTAATCAAATCGAACAGGTGTTTCTGTTAGGAACCGCCTGAATGACATTCTCTCGCCTCTGCCGACTACTCCAGTTTCTGTTAAGTAAGCTTGTAATGTACAACAGGATCCACTTTATTCGACTGCAAGGCAGGAGCCATGACGTCAGCGCCGGCAACGAGCACGAACACGAAGCAACCTTGCTTGGGGCCATCCATGCTGTGACGAATTTATTGCGTGTCTGTTTTACTTATTTATTTGGGGCATCAAACAAGGCTACCGCGGGTCAACGTCAGATACATGCTTTGCGCGTTCCCGGGAGTTTGAGCCGACAGGCAGGCAGCTATGGGTGCTACGTCAGCGGGACAAGGGGGAGAGAGAGTGGCGTGCAATGGCAGCAGCACTTCTTCCAGGAAGAGCAGTGGGGTGAGTCTTCCAGTAGACTCAGGCTGAACGGACATTACAGCGCAGCATCGAAAGCTAAGAAGACACTGTGGCATCCGGTTGTCCAAACAGGGGAAACCGAACACCAAGCGTCATTGCATGAACACTGCGGTGATATGCTTGAGCTCCGCTTCGGAAGCGGCACTCGTCGAAGTAAGACGTGGCAACTGCAAAAAGTCTCGACCTCACTGAATGACGGCCTCACTCAACCTCAAACACGCACCTGAGGTTGAGGCCTGATTCGCTGACCTCACACGCAAAATTTCGAGCCGTCGCCGACCTCACCTCACGACGTGAGGTTGAGGTCATTTTGAGGTTGAGGCCGATACCTCATGAGGTTGCCCACCTCTGTTCGTCGCCGCCTCGCCGCACGTCGCATGTGCAGCATTGTGTATGGAAGGCGGAGATATAATGGGTGGCTGTATCGCCACGTTTGACATGAATGCAGAGAAGGAGAGTCCAGCCGCTGCTAAAGGACGGTATAGACAAGAGATGACTAACCGATCTCGAGGATGTCGCCTGGCACTTGGCTACTCAACAAAGAGAGAATGAGCGTCAGAAGGCGCAGAGAGCAGCGGAGACGCCCGAGAAGAGGGAGGAACGCCTTTCCAAACTGAGATGCCTGATTGCCGAGCGTAATAGACTGCGCATAACCGCCGAGATGGAGCCTATGGAAGGCGTCAGTCAACGGGAACCAATGGAAGAGGATGTGAAGGTTTTGTCGTGTGACTGATAACACTATTCGAGTTTCCGAAAAACAAGCTCAGCCAGGGAACCTGCCTCTCGCTGCGTATATCCTGGCATATCCGAGCTAAGCCACTGCCATTTTTTTTAATCTGTAACGCACTGCGCATCTTTTTACTCATAATAGCCATTTTAACATCCGTGGTTCGAAGACGTAATTTTAGTGCCCCGAGTGGTGGAGGTTGAAGAAATAGTGTGCCGTCTGTTGGTTTGAAAAACGCGCTATTGTTTTAAGGATCAGTTTCCCAGCAGGTGCTTTCGCTGCGTGCGAGTGGAAGAAATTGTTCTCTTGCATTTTCTACGTCCTTTTTTGTTTTTCAAGTACCGCGCTTTGATAACCGCCGCGCGTCGGCAGCCGCTCGCGCTCTGCGATAGGTTTCCATTTCGTCGTGCGGGCTGTTTTCATTTGGCTGCTTTTAATTTGGCAAGGCGTAACTGCGAGTTGCTCGCCTATTTATTGTTCACAGGGGTGCAGTTACATTTGTTTACAGGTGGGCGGTGGTATATAAAAACAATGCCACCGTATACCAACGTTGCCACTCCGCCTGCGTTTTCTTTCTCGAGGCCCAGGACAACTGATTGCCGCTCGCCGGTTTCAGGGTAAAGGATTGCTGCAAGTTTTTCATTGGTTTCGTTGTTTTGACAGGCGGACAAACACCGAGCTAGTGCTCTTGTGTGCGCTCATATGAAGACTTCGCTTGCGCAATGGACATGCGCACCGGTTGCTCTACTGCGATTCTTCAATTAGTGAAACCCATTTCTGCATATATCTTTTCATTTGTATTTATTTTATTCAAGCCCACCTGTACTTATTAATAAACAATGCATATATACCTACACAAAAAAGGGTGATTTTGAGGTCATTAAATAACTGCAGTAATTCTTTTCTTAAGACATGAAATCCGAAATAAATGTAATCGACTTTGCAAAGCCTTGCTTTCTGAAAAAGTATCGACAAGTAACGGTTCATTTAAAAAAAACTACAAATATTAACGATGCTTATTTGTGCAATTCCTATTTAGCCTGAAAACGTGGGAGGTGATGGTTTGACCTTTTGGAAAAGTAAGTGTTACCTAAAAATTTATCATAATTACTGCTCCAAGTCCCGGTTGAATCGAGAACAACGCAGGCCTTTAAGCGTTGACAAGGAGCGCATTGGCACACAACAGCCCGTTATGATGACTCAGTGTACTTGATAATCTCGTCCACGATGCGGTCAAACACTCTCAAACCAGTACAACCACCAGCGAGTCATCCACAGCCCCTGTGCTTCGAACAACCCAAGCACAGCTGCTTCCACCGAGCAACTGCGCCCGCCCGCCATGATCCAAAATGGCGTCGCTGCGAGAAAGAGGTGGCGTGGGGTGGCCAATTAATGGCACCACCCTGAACGGCGGCGCTGGCATCGAGGCACCCTAGCACCAGCTGCCCTCGCGCGCCGGGCTCGCGAGGCGGCAGGATCTTGCGGCATCCCGGACTAAGGACGCGGACCTTGAAGATGTCGGCATCCATCAACTGCGCCGGCTCATAGCGGCCAACGGCGATGCTTTACAGGGATATAGCAAAAATGGTTTGCTTGATTTGAAGCATTGCCAAGTTCTAGAAGCGCTTTTTCTCTACAGGTGGCTTTGAAACAGGTGTACGAAACTCCCAAAGGGCATAAGATTTTTAAAATTAGCGACTTGACTACAAATGGCGACGGCTACGCGATAGTTCCTTCTGAAACTTGGTGGGTAAGTGCACGCTTTCTCAGAGTGCTACATAATTAAGAACCTTTTCTGAGGTGTACACTTTTTCGGGCCACTCATAAGGAAACCTCAGTTTTTATATACAGCGGAATCAGCGACGCGTCTACTTTCCGTGAGATGCAGGTCACAGTTGATCATATGGCTCCGCTGCCTGAAAAAAGCAAAAAAGTAAACACCTTACAGCTCCTTATCCCCGTAGACAGAGTTTCCTGACATTTGTAGTCTCTTGCCGCCGCGGTGCAAGAATTGGTAAGTGGAACTAAATATTAACAAGTGCAAAGTCATGCGTGCTTCAAGAAAATCTACCGCCCCGTCGTCGTATTACATTGATAACATTTCTTTAGATTCTGTAACATCATGCAAATAACTTGGCGTAAACACCACTGATAACCTAAGCTGGTCTCTTCACATCGAACACGTAATCAACAATGCTAATAGCATGCTAGGTTACATGCTTCGCTATTTGTTCAACGTGCGTTCTTTGAAATTTTTGCTATATTTATTTATTTATTTGGAATACTGCCAGTCTCTAGTTGAGAGCTTAGCAGGTGGGAATTACATGTATCATAGCAAAGGATAACATTTCTAAAAGCGGCTTGTAATTATTTGGAATATGAATATAAATCTTTGAAATATAATAACTAATTCGCTCCAAACTGGAGTATGCGAATTCAGTGGGAATCTTACTTGTGACGTTCATGTTAATTTTGTTGAGGTGGTTCAAAATAAGTCTGTGCGTTTCATTCTCACTAATTACAACCGCACTGCAAGCACAACTACAATAAAATGTAGTCTTTCTCTTCCATTGCTATCACTTCCTCGCAAAGTGGCTCGTATCGCTTCGTTTCACAAATTGTACCATCATCCCACACTGCGAGGTCGCCTTATCCCACAGCCATTTTATGTATCCCGTCGTTCTAATCATCCTCATAAACTCGGTTTTGATTCTTGTAATACCAAATATTTTTCTCATTCATTTTTGCCACGTACCTTACGGACTGGAATCACCTTCCCGCAGATATTGCCGGCATTAATAAATACGAGATGTTCTGCAAAGTCATAGCTAGCATTGTAAACTCAGGTGTTATTTAAACTTGTCTGTCTGCTGTATTTTTCTAATTTTCTTCTTGTTTTTTACAGTCCCCTTCTCTTATGCCTCTGGCCCTGATGGGTACAATAAATAAATAAATAAATAAATAAATAAATAAATAAATAAATAATGTTTCGGATAGAATACCAGTACTCAGAGTTTAACTCAAATATTTAATATAGAGCTGTACGGCTTGAAGAGAGTTTCCGTTCCCTACATGGTCCCCATGCACATGGACGCGCACAAAAGTGAGGAAATTCAGGAGAAAATGCATGCTAGCTATTTATCGACGCGCACAGAAGTCGGACAGTCACAGGCACGAAAGGAAGAAGGTGAATCGTTAGCGAGCAAGGCAGCGGCAAGAGCGGAATGAACAGCGTCGCGGCACGCTTGCAGCAACGGATGTCCAGCGCACAATCCGGCGAAAAAGAGGAACACAATTACATTATAAGAGAAACAGGATGCCGATGGGCACCGCATCCTCCCGGGAGCTTATCGGCTCCCGCACAGTACGTTGCAGTAGGCTGGGGAAGGTCAGAAGTTCCGGTTTTTAAGACCACGTCGTGTTGAAAGTGTTTGTAATACGATGACATGGTTATGTCTCATTACACGACCAAAGTTTGGAACCTCTTGTAATGAGAGCGTTGGCTTTATTTTCAAAGCAGTGAGAAATAACAATCTATTTTGAGTAAGTAGTGATCGCAGATACAGCCGATGAGAGCAAAATAACGAGGGTAATAAGAATGGGACGTAGTGCATTTGGCGGTGCCTCTTAGGTGACGAACAAAATTTTCCCAATATTCCGACAGGAGGAAAGTGTATAACAGCTGCATCTTACCGGCATTAACCTATAAGGCGGAAAATTAAAGGCTAACGAAAAGGGTTCATCTTAAATTCAGGTCAACGCACAAATCTCGCCCCTCTGCCGCAGTGGGCGTAGTTAGGCTCATGATGATGATGATGATGATGATGAACAATACTAACGATCGCATACAAAAGACACCACTTTGAACAAATAGCTTGGATATCAAAATTGCTGTGCGAGGAAAGAGTGCTTCTCAGAAGTGTGACTACGCGGCTTTCGTTACACCGTTACTCAAGGTTGACAAGCACACAAAGCTTGTGGCATACACAGGTACCCCATTTCCTACACCAGCCAGCGGCGAGCTCACGAACGACACAAGGCGAACCGCGCGAGCCACCCGAGAGCGGACGAGGACACACGAGCTTCTCCGTAGTTCCTGGATGCTGCCGCGGGGGCGCGCCGGCCGCTCACGTATGGGGAAAGGAGGCATACGCGGCTGAGGGGTGAGCGAACGATTGCCGCCCCGAGCTGTAACCGGGGCGAACTAAAGATGTGTCAGATGCGCAGGAAGTGAACTCGCGCGAGGGGCCGCCGAGGAACCCGCTTCGCCTGCCCCCTGGTGCCCACTCCTACCCGCGAGCCATGCGACAAGCGAAAGCCACGGTAAGCCTACTGTCTTTGTTCTTTATCCCGGATTGAACAATTTTCCGCCGTGTAGTGCCTTTTCTTTTGTGCTGACAGTAATAAATAATTTCTAACGAGCTCTGCCTCTCCCTATTTTGCCCCAATACTCCATGGCTGCAACTGATTACAAGGCGAGAATTCTAGTTGATTCGAGAGTTGCAGTATAAAACACAAGAGATTATCTCCCCACCGACGTAGAAATAGCCATACGCACCCATGTCATGAGTGGCTGTGATCATTAGTATTCCGGTGTTTCCGGCCTTGGACAGGTCTAGCGATATTAGCAAATGGAATGGGTCATGCAGTAACTTAATCTATAAAAAATTGTATAGAAATGGAAACGGTCATGTTCATTCGCATACGGGCAAGGCGTTTTTTAGTCATCGTTGCTGATAGTCAGTACTTTAGTAATATGTACTGCATTATTGGGAACCACCTCCGCTGCAACAGGAAGAGGGATCTCGTGCGGATCCGGAATGGGGGCGGCATACTCCAGTTCGGAAAGGAGAAGTGTTTTATAAAGAAGCCTACGATTAGCTGAAATTCCGGCGCAAATATCCTAACCTACGCAGGGCGTTGCTAATGAGCAATTCGGTTTGCGATTCCCGGATTGCTGTCTAGGGCATACGTCCACCAAAGTACCATATACACTCAACTGGAATGTTAATAAGAAGGTATGGAGAGGGCAAAGTACTTCGTCTGGAATCTTTAACCAGAGCTCATTTGGCGAATTAAGTTGCGTTTCTCATTTTTCGCACCAAACAGTAAAGTTATACTTAAACTACGAGCTCGAACGACAAGGTGTAGAAAGGAGACTAAACTTATAAGTACACTGCGCTGCCGTAGTCCCACCGAAGACTTTACACCTTAATCAAACGTCTTAATCAGGCGTCGCTGCCTATTAAAAAGTACGACAGCCCTTAGAAAAAGTGCAAGAAGTGAAACGCAAATGTAGTGTACAATTTTGTTGACGCCAATGATATAACATGGCATTCAGTTCTGTCGGGAAATTTTCGCGATCTGTGAATAGGCCATTGCTGGTGTTTTACGCTGTCTCTGCCACAGGCTTCCATGTTTTAATAGGCCGAGCTAAGTTCATTTCGAGGCGGTGCTTGACTAATTAAGATATCCGATTTTGGTTCTTACTGGTTATAAATTTAAATTTCGTGATTTTTAAAAACCGACAGAAGAGCTAAATGTCCACGAGAAAACTATTTTCTTTTTCTGCTTGTTACGACACTCTACAGACGCTCAGCCATTTAACTCTAACTCGGCGACACCCTTCTATCATAATTAGCTAGGAGGTATAAAACATTGACAGCTTTGGCATAAATAAAAGTGACTTCATCTAATAATTGCATTCAACTAACCATGGAGAGAGGGCTCCATGAGAAAACGAAACGATATTAAGTTATAGTGCACTCATGTTATTGTTTGGGCGGCTGTATGCAGTACTGAAGGCTAAATAGAAACTGTGGCAGTTCTTCAAGACAAACACTCCCAATACATTTCGCGTTCCCTTGACTAATACATGGAAAATAATATAGAGCAGGAAATGCGTACCACGTGCAAAGTTCCGCTCGGAGCATCATTACCTCAGATGCGATAGCTTGCTGTGAAATACAGTAGTATTGCATAATATTTGGCCCAGTGGCTATGGCTTTCGGCTGCTGGCCCGAAAGACGCAGGTTCGATCCCGGCCGCGGTGGTCGAATTTTGATGGCGGTGAAATTCCAGAGGCCTGTGTACTGTGTGACGTCAGTGTACGTTAAAGAGCCCCAGGTGGTCGAAATTTTCGGGGCCCTTCATTACGGCGTCCCTCATAGCTAGTGCCGCTTCGGGACGTTAAACCCCATAAACCATAAACCAAACCATTTGGCAGGGATACAATACGGTATCGCAAGAGCGCAATCACGTGGCTATTTTTCATACTTCGTTGGCTTCCTTCAAATGCTGGAAAAAAGGAGCACGTAGGAGATTCGCAGGTCGCAAAAAATGGATGGGTTGTCACGTCACCCCTATTTTAATAATCTAAATGGTCTTGACATAAAACTGAACCCTGAATGTTTTTGGTATAATAACTGATCTTTATTAATTCAACACACTGAACTGAAAAAAATATTCCGAAGAGCGTCTTATGACGGTAAATTGCGTGCCGTTTGTTTCACACACCTGCAGTTTCCTCGTGTTTTTTTTTTTTAAATCCCTGATTCAGGAACTACAGATATGTCCCACCACTATTTTCCAATTATTTTAGACTGTGTTTATCTATCCCACATGATTACAGTACATTCCAAGACAGGTCGAACAACTGCTTTGTAGACTAGAAAACGTGTTTCTGTTATCGCAAAATGTAAATCGCGACAGCTGTTTCACTCCAGGAAATACAACTGACAAACCGGAGGTCGGCACATGTAAGGCATCGCCTCTGGGAAAGCGTAGTTGGGAGCAGCATTGCGATGAAGAGTTTTTTTTTTTTTGAGCGTTGTTTTGTGTTATAAAGTTCTATTATTATTGATCATCTCGCAGTCATAGTCGAACTGAATGGCTTTGTACGTCATTTCAAAGTGATTTAAATGTCTTTGAAACAAAACGAAGACACTGGCGGTAGTCAAAAAGTTCATGTAGTGAATAAAGATAAAAGCGGAAAAAGCAAATTGTCTATCTCTTTGCTGAAAGTAGGTGTGAACATGTAATGCCATGGCACGCAGGAAAAGCATAGCGCATTATAAAACGCCTTAAAGATGGTGGCACCGGCACTCTGGTACGTACATGCCAGGACTTTTTCTGCTGAATGTGCCTCCGCCTTTTCCGGCGTCTCGTCAGCGATCCAGTCAGCGCCAATATTCTCATAGACTGGTTTTGGGATTAGAGCAGCTTCTACATTGTCATTTTAGGCGCTAGCTTTAGAATCCCCAACTTGAAGAAAGTCTGGTGTCCGTCATGTGTGTGGATGGGTGAATAGTGTTGTGAACCTGTTTAAATAAATAAATAAAGCCCAACCACCAGCCGCGAGCGGGATTAAAACCTGCGCCGGTGCGGACAGATCAGCTTCTCTGGCCGTTGCTTTGTGCCAGTCGGCCATCGCAGCAGCGTTTCATCTTACGTGCTAAACTTCCAGGTTCTCGCGCTGTGCTTACACCGGAAGCACTATTTTGTGCAGCTGCGCACGGAGACATTCACAAAACCATGGCGCATCCTTCAGTTTGCGTCTGCAAGATGTGCGGAGAGCGTCGCAAATGGTTGCGCTAGAAGTTTGTGCTGTAGCAGTTAAAGTGCTTTGAGGAGGCATATATCATGGACTTTCTACCAGGCATACCCGATGCAAAGCGATACCAAAAGAAAGCATGCAGAAACAAAGGTGCGATAATACTAGCGCACTGTCATCTCATAACGAAAAATGTACGATTCAATAATTTTTTTCTTACCTGCACAGTGCGCTTAGCTTCCTTCAACGCATTTGCGTATTTGTATGTGCTGCCACACTCAGCCGCTTCTGCTTCTCGTGGTGGCCATCGGGCTCGGCATCGCTCGATGCTTTCGCTGCTCAACGTGAATCACCAACCCCTCACCAATGGGCCCACCAACGCGTTTGGCTGCCTCGAGCGCCCTCTGATCTATGAGTGATGGGACTAAAGCTGTCATTTCTGACAGCGGCCAGCACTGCTATCTCTAGACTCAACCTGGCACAATTGCACAGCCACGACTGGAACACTACTGGCTCCAAGCTTGTTGAAGCGCGGCACGAACGGATGAAAGATGAGCAAGATGACGATTTACTACACACGCCACGTGAGAGGGTTCTTTTTCTTCCAGCTAATAAAGATACAAAACGTTCAGGAGGCACTTCGTTGACATAAGGTGCAGTGAGGCGGAAGCCTTTAGTGCGGTGCTGCTGCTTGTGTCACTGATGTGTGGTTAAGATGTTGGTTAAGTACACAATTCTTTGTGAATATTAAATGCTGTACACAGTGGAGGGCGTTCTGGTGGAATCCGTCTGATTCGACGACTTTCCGCTAACACTCTCCAACGCCCTAAACAAGGAGAACTGCGCATGCGTTGGCAGTAAGTAGCGCAGTCGTTAGCACGCTCCACTGCGGAACTAAGGGATGGGGGTTCGAATCCTATTGCACAAAGATTTTTTTCTTATCGAGTCGCTGAAAAGCGTGACATCGGACGGCCAGGCTTGTGGCTGCGAGTATGAGCAATCACAGGCCTTCGCCTTAAAAGAGGCGCAATATGCAGAGTGGTTTAAGACGCCGAGAAGCGAAGCGACTATGTCGGCGCTGAAGTTGGTTAAAATGCCGCTCATGGCTAAAAATTTTAAAAGGTATTGTTCTTCAGGGTTCCATTCCGACAAAAATTCTCAAGTTTTCGGACGTGCTCGCCTTCATGCTCTCCACGCTTTGCTGACGATATTGGCCTTAATTTGGGTCTAATAGGAACTAAAAGAATTTTATGGGTTATTCGTTTTGTCTGTATATATCATGCCTATTACCATCTTAGGAATCAATCAAACGAAAAACAAATGCCGGATGTCGGTGATTTTGTCAAAAACTAAATCATAACATAATAGCTTAGTTTATAGGGGTTTAACGTCCCAAAGTGACTCAGGCTATGAGAGACACCGTAGTGATGGGCTCCGGGAATTTCGACCACCTGGGGTTTTTTAACGTGCACTGACATCGCACAGCACACGGGCATATATAATTGCGCCGACATTGAAATTCAACCGCCGCGGCCGGGGTCGAACCCGTGTCTTTCGGGCCAGCAGCAGCGCCATAACCACTCAGCCGCCGCGTCTCCTTAAAAGCGGAACATAATTCACGCTAGATGTTCAATGGTGCCATTTTGAAAAACCGTCACTGCTGATGTGGTGGCGGTGCTTATGGAAGTGTACGAATATTTTGATATGGTAATGTTATTTTTTATTATAAATATTAATGAATAATCATCTTGAAAAGGATGATCATTATGACGATGGCGATCGGTACAGTCGCAGCTTCGATAAAGAAGCAAGAAGCATGTTCGGCCAAAGGGGAAATAGGTTCTCTTGTTTTATTCTCCAATCTAGTGTCAGTCTGCAGCATTTCGTACTTGGCGCGTGAGACATATATTTCTGGCATGCAAAAATCGCCGTCGTCAAAGTGCCTGAACCGCCTGTAAAGAGACTACAAAGGTAACACCATTAACGCACGAATTGACTGCTGTAAGTATTCCAATTTCTCCAGAACAATACCGAATAGAATAATCTAACTAATTATTCAGTAACATAAACTGTTTAAATTATTTTTAGCTTTAGGTGCTGCACCGTAATGTCCGTTCACCCCAGCCTACAGGAAGACGCACCCCTCTGGTCATCCTGGAAGGAGTGCTGCTGTCACGGCACGCCCCGGAGCTGCCTGCCGGTCGCCTCAAACTCCCGAGAGCGCGCAAAGCATATAACTCACGTTGACCCGCAGTAGGTTTGTTTGATGCCGCAAACAAATAAGTTCTGTCCAACTAGCACGCAACAAGATGGTCGCAGCGTGTATGGTACCAAGCAAGACTATTTCGTGTTCACGCTCGTTACCGGAGTTTACGTCAAGGCTCTTGCCTTGCAGTCGAATAAAGCGGATTCTGCAATACATTACAAGCTGGCATAACAGAAACTGCAGCAGTCGGCACAGGCGAGACAATGTGATTCAGGCGGTTCGTAGCAAGGACACCTGCTGACTTGATTAAAAAAGCACGAAGCCAGAAATACCTGTATAACACCGTTGAAGCTTTTGATCGGTATCTTCCCATTTAGAATCTCACACTACTTCTGTATATCCCCTTTCCGTAATGCAAGCATGTGCAAATAAAATTCACTTTTATATCTTTCCGAATAACCTCTCTTTGGTCTCCAGCTCCTTGCCCCTTCTCGGTAATTCACATATTATGCCTGAACACCACCGCACGGGGGCGAACTTACCAGCATAGCGGTGTTACAGCGGTGAAAAAATGCAAAACTATAATGAATGTATGGTGATGTGGTAGCTGATTCTTTTTTCTCCTTTTTAATCAAGATGTGTGATAGAACTGATTACGTGCTGGCACGGTGCTGCTGGTCGCTGTTTCAAACTTTCTAATATGACGTTTAATGGGGCGCACTGTTGTTTTAGTGTGCGATTTTTGTTTGTATGTTTGTGATCATTCTGTTTTTTTTCTTTTCTCGTATGGGCTCAGTTCGGTTGGCGGCCTGCCTTGCAGACGACCAGGCACTACACGTTATCTTTCCTTTAACTACTTTGCAGGGACCCATCGTCCACCTTAAACGGCTTAGCGGAATGCTCGCGCCGTGCTCGCGGGTAAAAAAACGTCGATGATGCCAGCGTACCATTGATTAGTTCACTTTTGAAGGAAAACAAGTGATTGCCTTGAGGTTGAGGTTGAGGTTAAAGCAGCTTTGTCTCAGACTGGTTCACAAAACGGTACCCAAAGTTTGTCCAGGCATATGAGTATTTAGGCTGTGTTTTTTTGTTTCTTGGGGAGGGAGGAGAAGATTTCCCTGCGGCGAAATTTGAGCGGAGAGCCGTGGTGCTCTTGACAAAGAAACAGGTTCATGCTGCCCACTCTAGACCAGTTGGTTTGACCCGTGTGATTTTAATAGTCGGCACAGTGTTCGAAGACGTAATCTAGCCCTTTCTTGCAAAATGCCGTGGGATCACCGAGTCATCGGAGAATTCCCAGGATTTTGAAACTATTACCATCGCCACCTGGAGGGAAGTGGCAGAAACGGGGGAGGGTCTTGACCTCCCACGAACATAAACATCATCATCCTTAATTCTTAGCTGCTGGTTTTGCTGTTTTCCCGTACAATAACGGTCTTCGGCTGCCATGTAATGTGAAATAGCTAATGAATATTCTGGAAACATTTAATTTAGTAGCGTCATATCATACTTCCCCGGGCTCATAAAGATACACTATCAGCATCATCAACGTAGCCATCATCTCGATGGTCAATGGCATGTGTCGTTGCATGATCGCTACAGTATGTCATACATGAGAACTGGCGCGTTCACCTGCTGGACAATCCGAATGTCATTAATGTGAACCGGTGTGGGCACCCTTTGTATTGCGTACTGCAAAGGGGAGTGGGCGGGAGCCAGGTGTGACGTTACATTACATCGTTGTCTCGTGACGTGGTATGACCTCACACTCATATGACGCCATCGCTAATTATACCTATTTGTCTTAGCGTTATCTAATTAAATTTATTGGCATTGATTATATGAGGTCTCATATTCGTCGCATTACTCGTCGGCTCGTGACGACGCATGGTGCCTTTTCTTGCGGACACTTTTTTGCGGAAATGACCTGTAAACTGAGCCATCTAATGCCTTCGCATTAATAATAGAAGCCGCTCGCTTTAAACAGACAAATACCACGTGCCACTGTCGGTGTACTACAGTCGCCGCTTATTATGTGTTTTCGAAGGCAGTATACAGAGGACTGAAAAGAGGGTTTGCTTGAAGGGAAAAGTTTTCATCTACGCTGAGTCCTCTCGCTATGTCGGATAGAGCTAGAAAATCGAAGTATACTGATATGCGTCTGCACAGCCGTCGCATTGGAAAATACATCGACGACAAGTTTCTTTACATTCGCTAACTGTTCTGAAGTCTAAACAAAGTATCTTGAATATCCCTTAACCCCCCCCCCCCCCAATTTCTGGTAGATGGTGCAGAAGGTCGGTGTTTGTTAATTGCCGGTTCGTGCGTGAATGAGTGAGAGGCTTCCAATACGAACAAGTATACGCGAAGAAGGTTGCCAAATATTGACACATATAAAGTACTCAACGACGTACTGGTGGTAACCGCGTAAGGCACACTTCTCCCGCAGGCCATAATTTTTCCGAGGGTTCATAGCAGATTATAAGCTTCTCATATTGCGTGCACATCAATCGTGTCTGTACACACCTTATTAAATAATGCCATCATAAATTTGGCTATCCTCTCTTTTAGGATAATAATAATAGTAATAATTGGTTTTTAGGGAAAGGAAATGGCGCAGTATCTGTCTCATATATCGTTGGACACCTGAACCGCGCCGCAAGGGAAGGGATAAAGGAGGGAGTGAAAGAAGAAAGGGAGAGGTGCCGTAGTGGAGGGCTCCGGAATAATTTCGACCACCTGGGGATCTTTAACGTGCACTGACATCGCACAGCACACGGGCGCCTTAGCGTTTTTCCTCCATAAAAACGCAGCCGCCGAGGATCCCCAGAATTGTTTTTAACATAAAACTTCTTGATTTTTTGTTGTACTTTTGTTTTTTTCCTGAGGTCGAGCAGCCGACGTCAACCTCACAATTTGAGGTTGAGATGAGGTTGAGTAAGATCAGCAGTGGCCGCAGAAGTGAAGTGTGGGCGTCACAGGAGACCTCAACCTCAACAACCTCAACTAATGAGGTTGAGGTTGAGTAAGGTACGCGAACTTTTAAAGCATTACTACTCGAGCCAGCGAGCCATTTCGGCTTGTCGCGCCCTATGCCGTATGTCATATGCCGCGGGCCCGCGAATGGCCTTGAGCTGCCGTTGCCTAGCAACGCCGCAGCCGCACTCCAACAGATGGGGCCGCCGTCGACGCCGTTGCCGTCGCCACTCGCTCCACCAGATGTGCTCCGCTGGGGTAAAGGGAGAGGAGGTGTCGCCTCGCAGCGGGGTATATATACGCATGCTCTTCGCCTGAGTGTATTGTAGTCGTTATAGAGAGCGCCGAAGAGACGCAAAACCGACGGAACGAAGCAGGGAAGAGATAACGCGCTCAAGAGACGCCAGAAGAACGCGCCGCACGACTTGAGAAGCGTCGTAATGAAGATGCGGCTAGAAGAAGTCGTGCCACATCCCGGAGTGACTCTTCAAATGTGGAAGTGACCGGTTTGAGTTCTCCAGAGCGTCGCAGTGAGACGCTGCGCAGACGGCGTGCCGAGGAAACGAAGCTTTCGCAATTTTGCTAGGGTTAACCAGAGCTAAACCACAGCCATTTTTTTAGGCTGAGTTTAGGCCGACATTTTTAAGGTCAAATGTAAACTTCTTTTGCAGCCAACGATTTCTATTTCAAACAGCTGGCTTGCGAAAAAACAAGGCTGTTGAGAAGTGTTGAAATCAGGTATGCGAACTAATCCATGGATTTATAGTTTCGCTGCAACTAGATATCACTTCTGGGGCTACCGTTCAAATTGACTCCACCTAATCCTACTAAACCAGGGACTCAGTAAACTGTGGCAGGGATGGTGATGCAGCAGTGTTGCACGTCGGTTGCAGGTGTCGATACTGAGGAACGTATCACGGAGAGGACGAGGGTGCAGGGGGGAGGGGGCACTCTCTGTTTACAGGTGGCAAACAAACCTGTCGCTAAGGTATCGATAGATAGCAACGCAGCCTCTGAGCGGCTCATTTGTTCTTTGGTAGACAAGGAGCGAGAACCGAGCACAACATTCACAGCATCCACACCTGAACGTTTACAAAAGCTAATGGCGCTGCCATAGCAGATCCATAGCCCAAATTTTTCACGAAAACTGAACCTCTTATTTATACATACTGCGGTCTTTGTTCAAGACCTTAGCAGGGTTCGTACATATACATAAATGCACACACGTATACAAAGGAAGAACAATGTCGGAAAATTATTTTAGGTGCTGCTCAAATGATCCTAATGACTTCTGCGTGACTGCTTCGTTACTAAGGTTATTCCAGTCAGCTATAGCTTGTCAAGATGTTACACGCACTCTCTTTGTTAAGAGGTCCTTTCTTCCTTGGAAATATTTACCAGTGTGCTCTCATTCTGCCCTCCCTCCTTCACTTTCTTGCACTGCGATCGCAAGGTCGCCACGCTGCCTTCCGCTATGGGAAAAGCGGAGTACACGTTCTCGGGTGAGGTTCGAAACTTCTAGTTTTTCCCCCGTTTCGATAATTCGTTCAGGTCCTGTGTCGTAACGACAGTTCCTTGTACTTTCTCAAATCTATACTTTATCCAAATGTTGCCATCCCATCGACCTCATATTTTATAATGAGTAACACCATTACACAGATCTCCAATTTTTGTCACTTTATACCCAGCAATTCTAGACAAAACCATTTTTTGAGTTCGAGCGAGAAACCATTTATGAACGAAATTTTTTCATATAATGTAAGATTTCACTACTACAATCAATGTATCCGCAGATCACCCGGCGGCAGTCTTGTATTTTGTTTCTATTCACGTTTTTGCTATCGTCAAAAGCGTTCCCGATTGCATGGTTTTCTATGGCAGTCTTCACTGTTCGATGCGATCGCTGGAAACACCTTAAAGGAAAGCTTTAGGTACAAATCAAAACAATAAACAATTACCTTCAATGTTTCCATGACAGCGTCTTATAATTTTTCAATTTCAAAATGTTTCCTGAGAAATCTTGACTCGTATTCAGACTCCTTCATTTCTGGGTCCTGTAGTCACATCTGCAGAAAAAGATATTACAAAAATGTTAAATTACTTTTTTTTGCGCATTCTAAGGATAGTTCTTGCTTGTTGGGCAATTGGTGGAGAGGAATCCCCCAAGGTAAAGTAGAATGTGTAATAAGCGAGTAATTACTCACGGCACCTAAGCTCAGCCATACGACTACTAAGGAAAGTTATAGAGCTCCTTCAGAAACTTCGTAGTTTTTTAAGAAAAATTCGTCCTGATCCGATGTTCTAACCTGAGACCCCCGCTTCACCGGAGCAATCACTCTAAAAACTGAGCTAACCGAGACATCTAGCATAACGTAGGGCTAGGAGGAATCGATCAGTAAATCGACGTGGGAACAGTTTTCATCAAATTACTTGTTGTAGCCGTAGGCTGCGTGCGGGTGGCTGCCAATGAGCGATCACATTCTTATCACTTGCTTGACAATAATGGACCTTATCCGATATTTCCCTCCAACTTGCTCGCCTGCCTAGCAATATCTCCACTGAAATCCCATGGAAAGTGAAGTAAAAAGCATGAAGCGGAATTGTTTCCTTAGTATGCTTTTGACATTACATAAGTAGTTCCATAGAGGAGAGACAAAATGCGACAACAATGATCCCTTTATTAGGCCCCCAGCCCTAGCAGTAATTTCCAGCACCAGCAGAACAGCAGATCTTACACAGCACGGTGATTGTACACATTTACGAAAAACAAAGAAAAAGAAAACTGGACCATTATTTGCAACCGCATGTCATCAGAAGTACGGAATTTATGCTTTCAACTGCACACAATTGTTTAAATCAATTCCAGACCATAAAAATGTAAAACACTGCATACACAGCCAAAAATTGGCATTAAAAGGAGAATCAGTACCGTTTGCAGGACTAGAAGAAAGCTACGCCTTAAGCAGCCAGAGTTAATAAAAATATAGGAAATTGTAACATGTATTCAGTACCTATTAGCGATATGGCCTTGAAAATAACAATACAAACAAATCACTTGAAACACTTTACACATTTTAAAGAAGGGCGACAATTGCTGAAAACACGCTGCAGCCTTCATTTCCCGTTGTTTTTCTACTCGAGTCGCAAAATTTCTGACGAGTTTCGACTGTGCCTCGCACGGTGTTCCGCACAGTGCATAAGCGTGGTATCCAATCTGTCACGGAGCCGCGCGGTGACTAAGTGGTTATGGCGCTCGGCTGCTGGCCCGAAAGACGCGGGCTCGATCCCGGCCGCGGCGGTCGAATTTCGATGGAGGCGAAATTCTAGAGGCACGTGTACTGTGCGGTGTCAGTGCACGTTAAAGAACCCCAGGTGGTCGAAATTTCCGGAGCCCTTCACTACGGCGTCCCTCAGAGCCGCTTTGGGACGTTAAACCCTCATAAACCAAACCAATCTGTCACGGCGAAACGGGATTCGCTGCAGCCCGTGCCAATCAGGCTTTGGCGGCATAGCTGTTAATTTTGAACACGGATGGTGTAGGCATATTTTCTCTCGTAAATGGCAGCGAAAGGCTCCAATATAGTTTATAGATAATCGTTCTTAGGCAGTCCTTTTGCAGATGTGAAACCGGAAAGAACCTATAGTAGTCTCACACTGGGCCTCACTGTAAAGCAGTCAAATGCAGAGAGCGTGCATAAGTTAAAATGTATAAATTCAGTTCTCCACTCTACCGACACGGAAGCTGAACAACTCATTCAATAATTGCATCGGCAAAGCAGCTCGCGAAAGAATCGTGTTGTTGAGCTTCCATTCGTTGGTGACTTTTGGAAACGGACATGACACATCAACCTTCTTTCTTTTCTTATTGTTTTGCATCAGCTTGCCTTGCAGACTACAGACACTTTCACGTAAACACGCTATCAATGGCCCTTGATGTCCCTCTCAAAAGAGTTCGCAAATCATCCTCATCATTTTCTGCCTGCGGTACAGTATAGTGGCGCAGAGAGACGCCTAATGTGGTATAGCCTCACACTCAATTCTCCCCGTCTGTTCCTATTTTCTATATGCTGAACTGATCGGTTTTTGTGCGTGAACTTTCAAGAGAATAAATGAAAATTTGGCATTTCCATGGAATCGCTACGTTCCTTTGTGCCGTCCGGTGCAAGCTTCCGTGCAAAAAACCCAGGTAGTCGAAATTAATCCCGAGCGTCTTTCTTCTGATCATGGCGTGTTTTATAGCACACGTGCTCCGTGGCGACGTTAAAGAAACCACACCGCACCATCACGGCAGTCTGTGCTTAATAGTGCCGTGGACGGGAGTATTTGTATTGTATATATGTGGATAAGAACTGACGCTACAAAGTGCATAATATACTCTTCCATTTTAAACACCGAATCATGCGCAATATCTGAATCATCATTTCGTTTTTATGTCGACAATTACAACTTAAGAAATAAACGGATCCTTATTTCCCTATCCTTATTGAAGAAGGTTCTCTATTATATCGTTTGTTTCCGCTATTCTAACGCTAGATGTTACTATCCCAGTGATTTTAATACTAAGGCATATACATTAAATCGCGTAAAGTCACTGCGAATATCGTTTCGAAACATATTAAGAGTTAGCTGAAGCCATATAAAGGGCCCTTATAAAGGGTCGCTATCAGCCGCCGGCTATTGAAATAAAATTTGAGGAGTGCTGCATGTGGAACTATTCTCTAATCTATAAGAGTGAGCAACGCTATTTACAGCGCACTCCTCAGTTGATGGTTCCGTTGCTTATCGACCGCATTTTTGGACAGCAGGTGGATGTTTTCCAAGAACTTGCCCTCCACGCTGTTAGTCTAGCAACACAGCTAAAAAAGAAAATGACCTGGTGATGTAACGCTGATTAGTCGTTGAATAGGCTCCACAGTGAATTACTAGCATTCTGCAAGTGAACGCTTGCGGTCCGTCTGTTTGCTGTTTCGGATCTACTAGTGAACTGGTGAAAGTCTATGGAACCTACTGGCTCCTTCGCTGCTATTCCCGTGATGCGAACGAGCACTCTATAAACTTTCCGCTGATGTATCCTAGAAGTAGAACAGCTGTCACAGCTGATGCCGTGTCGAGCGCGTTTTAGGGGATGTGCTCCTCATCCTGAAGGAGATCTGCTTGGTGTTACACGGCAGCGGTGCTGATGCTGAAACCACTGCACGTGGTTGTTGAAAAATGAGAGCAGTTGCTAAGAAAAGCAACTCTTCTGTGTATTGTTGACATATTCGCGAGACGCAAAGCGGGACCCTTGAAGGGTCCCTCACCTTGATTCAAAGCAAAAACTCTGATGGCGCCGTCTTAGGGCTAAAAGATAAATGAGATAAAAACGTCCACCATTATACCTCCACAACAACGTGCAGAGACCAGTGCAGAGCATGCAGAAGAGCGTCATCTCTGAAAATGCCATGCAGCATGCTTATTTTTACTCCCCACATGTGTAATTTTTAAATCTTTGCATTTGATTTACATCACTCTGCAATTGATGTTAACGAAGTACCGCAATATAATCATAAGTAATTAACTGCCACTAATTGTTTTTCAGGGCTCGCTTTAGGCTCAAGATTATGTTGTGGAAGCGAACGCCGTCAATATCAAAAACAACCCCAATTTTTGAGTTTCTGATGTTTATGACTCGGACCCAAGGCACCAATGGCCTAATTATGCTCACAAAACGAGCGCTTACCAAAATTACACGCGATACTTAAGCTCAAAGTGTAGCACCATTGCATTCTGGAAGCACATATATAAAACCGGAACTGATGTCACTGCTCTTCTTCAAATGTTCCCGCCAAAACAATGTCATTCGCACTACGAGTCATCAAAGGTCTGTCGTCGTGATCTTCTTTTTTACTTTTGCTTTTGCGGCTCGCTTCTGCGACTGGCAACGGCAATCCTCGAGACACACCGCACGGCTAGTACTGGCTACTTTTTTGCTTTAATATATGGTCAAAGAATTGGCGCATATCTATAAACTGACTCGTCATAGCCAAGATTACAATCTGTGACTGTACGAATCATTACGCACCGGGATGATTAAAGTACTGACGTCTGGCGCGGATTAAAGTCTAGGCTCAGCAACGATTGACGCTTTTGTAACAAAGCTTGTTGTAGAGCTAGTCGGTTCATGACTTCGGTGAAAAACAGCGCACAAAAAAACGAGGATAGGAAGAAGGTGCCAGTCCGTGCCACTTTCTTCCTGGCCTCATTTTTTTTGTGCGCGGTTTCCGACCTAAGCTGGAAGCTTCGCGTCTATCTATGCTAGACTCAATGTGGGGAGATGCGAGAAATGAAAGACATGCAGGTTCGTTGAGTAAACCGGTGAAAAGCGGAATGACGCTGTCCTCTGAGTAGAGAAACCATATCGAGATCGTGCCATATTTGTGGTGCAGTCTTCAGTGGACTATACCTGAGCACATACGGTTCTTCAAGCGCATACTTAAGACGGTAATATCACTTTTCAAACAAAACGACTCAATCAAAATGCTTACCGAAAATTAGCTGGAAAGACGGAATGTAATGAGTGAAGCGATATCAAGTGGCTGGGAACAAAGAACAACTTTATTCCTTCACGATATCAATGAACATTTTCAGCAAGAGAAGATTCACACACTGGACATCCCCGCGGCCCCTTCATTCATACATTGCGCTCCGTGCGACGCCATCTGTGAAACATACTGTTTTTGCCACGGATATCGTTTTTAATATTCTAGACTGATAAAAATTCGGCGCTGTTTCGAGTCTCAACTGCATCGTCACAAAATACGCAGTCCCACTTATAGTTCCCGTACTACCGAGCACCCCAAAGACTTGGACGTGAAGAGACGACAAAGACAGGGCACTGGTGAAGCCCGCTTTGTCTGTGTCCTCTTTTCATTTCTTGTTCTTCGCGCTTTTCTGATAATGCTAAACCAACTCGCCAGAAAACTTGCACTTTAATTCCTGTAAACCCATTACAAGCGTCATTCTACTCAACACAGCCCTAAAAAGTAAGCCTTTCCAGTTTTCAGAACGCAGTACTAGAAAGGCTGCTAGTATATATACGCACAACCCTTCTGCGAAAGGACGCGCACCTTATCGCTTATTTGCCAATTTTGCAAAGCGTGGGTTTTATCTTCTCTCTCTCTGCGTAGGCACCCTCTTCAGATACAGCAACCTGTATGTGTCACTCTGTCGAGACGGTGCCCTAAAGAAACTAAAAATCCGCCGCTCAGCGCTGGATACACCGAACTGTGCCTGCTGAACATGCCGACGGAACAACGTTGTAAGAAGGAAGCTACAATCACTACTTGTAAACATCGCTTGCATAGCGGATAATCAACCGGAAACAAAGTATGGCTGTAAACTAGTTTACCAGCTCAATAGGAATGCCGTGTTCAAAAGGTAATTTCGAGAGGCACATGTCGTGAAGTAATGGACGCATAGCTATACTGCATTGTCAATTATAACTCGGTAGAGGATAAAAAACGTGAGGTTATGTCCCTCCCATCATGTTCACGCGGAACTTGCTTATTGGCCATGATGATAATTTAATCATATACTTAGCTCCACAGTCTTCTCAGTTTGGGTATTTTGTCACCTAATGACATGCCAGCATACCAGCAAACAAGCGCATACGCGCTTGCGCGAATGTTGCCGTAGCTTTCTAACAATGAGGAATTGCGTTCTTTGGTCGTCAGCGTCGTATTCGAAGCTTTATGATTCAAAAATCAGAATCATAAGCGTTTTACTGTAAGACAATGGTTCTGCAGGCTTGTACAAGGGTGATTTGTAAGGCACTCATGTCAAGTTCAGATGACTGCATGGATGCGAGAGGTGGCAGGAGCTATTTACTTGAGGCCAGTGCTCCCAAGGGTATGCGGTCTGTGGGCACCTTCCCTCGGACACTTTTTACTATAATTTCAGGGTTGTGGGTGCTCCGAGTTTTACTACACGCTGCAATATGGGTCAAAGGCTTAGTGTACAGAATTTATAAATCGAGCCACACTTGCACACAGCCGCCCGTCGAAATCTTTTGTTTAATGGGAAATAATAGCATGGACTGCAGAGTTTATTAGAATTGCATATCCAATAATTACTGGCTACTTGTTATTAGTTCACAGCTATGGTGCAGAAACTTCTGTGGGCGGCTGTACAGTCGTCCACATACCTATCTTGAACGCTCGAATGGCGTATCGGAGATCACATTTGTGTTTTTTACGACTGGCCTGGGGCTCAAAACATAGCCTTATAATGCGTGAAAATTCCCGTGGCTCGTGTCTAATATCTATTATATTTAAAAGCTCTACCAGAGTCGGCTCAGCAGCGGCGAATGCAACAAACGAAAAAAAACAGAGCACGCCGCTCGAGCTCTCTAGACAAGTGTGTGGACGACTGTAAAATTGTAATGGAAGCAACGTCAATAATTCGAGTATGATAAGCTCACGCTCACGGACTCCTACTGCTAAGGCGACGTTAAGCAGTTGCACATGCTTATAATGAGGATGGAACTAAAGAAAACGCTGTGCAGCGCCATTCTTTAGATATCACTAAAGATTTATTTTTCATGTCCATTCCCGTAGGATCTGCCATGACTTCTTTGGCCGCGGTCAGGGTATTATGACTTGCTGTGTAAATGAAAAGCAATTGAAGCCACCAGCATCAGTGCCACCTCACAACGATGCATCTGCAAACAACACTGATGGAAGTCCTGGCGGTTTTAACGGCCGTACTTTTTCAAGCTGGCTTTAAGATCAAAACATTCGAACCTACAGAATGGCCGTACAAAATATCATCTACCTTAATACTCCTTCCGATGGTGCTGTTGTCGTCGTGGGTGGAAAAAACGCTCTCTATATGCTATCGCCGAACGATTTGTCTACCAGGGCTGCTTGCAAAGATGACAGTGTGTTGGGCCCCAGGTGGGCAAATGCCCTCATTTTTAATTTTATTTCTCACCCTCACATTCGAAGCCATGGCGCCCCTTCACCCTCGCCCTCATTTTGAAAAGTTATCCAGCCCTCCCTCACCCTCATTTCGAAAAATTTGCTGGCCCTTCCTCGCCCTCACAGTCAGCCCTCACTCACACTCAATAACAGTCGTTTTAAAACTGGAGTTCTTTTTTCTAGTCGGCAACTTCTGGCGATATTACTGAGGAATAGACACATAAGACAAGCCCTCAAAGCATCATTAGACGAAAGGCTAGTTGCTTATATTGCTGTGTGTGTGCGTGTACGTGTGCCTATGTGTTGTTTGAGCACAATACGTGAGACAAAACAGAGACAGTTACGAGTTGAGCGCCATAATATCACTGCATGCAAACATGTGCCCTGCACTTATAACATTTCACTGTTATCTACATGCACAGCTAAAATGAGTCAGCGTGTTGTTTTGTCTGTGTACTAAAACTTATGTACGCCAAGAATGCTTAGAAAACAGTCAAGCTGCATTTCCCACGACAGTTACAATAAGTGCTAAGCACAGAATAGACTCAGGACAAGGAATAGGATAGAACTGCGGGTTATGAATTTCACTACTTCTAATCTTCCGTCACTTCGTGCAGTTTGGTGCATGCTCGTATGATGACGCTTCCATACCCACGGATGGAAGATGATGAAGACCACGGTTTCAAACTACAGCGTGAGATACTGGCAGTTTAGCACGAGTGAACGCGGTCACGTGACGAAGGCGACGACATTGCAAGCACAGCTCGAGAGCTTGGCAGCTCGTACAGGCAGGATGTTAAGATATCTCCGAACTGACTGTTAATCGGAGGGTAGTCTATGACCAGACTGACTATGATACAGAGCGGCCTCCCTCTTGGTTCCGTGCTCAGCCTTTATTTATTAGTTACCTGCATCGCCCCGCAGGGCATTACAGCAGGGGAGTACAGACTTCATTTACAGGTATAAAGCAATTATTGCAGTGCGTGGCAAAATGCTTCGTTAGATGCAATACATACAATGCTCGATGGCAAACCTTACCACGCGTCTAGTGTTCTGTTGCTCAGTCTTTTTGCAATGTTTTTCGTGGCGTTTCCTAAAGGCTTCGTAAGTAATTTAGTTAATGTAAATAGGATATATTTTCAATATAAGCACTATTGTGCTTAAGCAAAAGCTGTGGGCGATGACGTAGTGGTCTGAAGCAGCTGCCAGTGTAACTGATTCTTTTGCGAAACCACGGGTTCGGATCCCGCTCCTCAGTTATGAAGTTCTTGTTTTCTTTACTGTCTTCCCCCAGTGCGATGCCGGCTTTTCGCTGCAGTGAGGCTCTTATGCTGTCACTTAATACAAAAAAAACATTCAAGCCACTTTAAAATCGAACTGGTCGTTAAATGCAGCATTTGGGCTGAATAATGCTAGTCACTAATTCCTCGAGTCTGTAGTGAACGATTCCTGGGTTTCTATTTTAGTGCCCTAGCGCTTCCACTCTACTGAAAAGTGGTTGTCTGTCTGTCCTAAGCCTGCTTCTAGATCATGGGCCACCTTGGTTACATGACGTTGTAACGTCATCACAAGCTGCCCATTGGATTGTGAGCGAACTCACCACCGTGTCAGTTCAGTTAATGATTAGTCGCGAGATATTCGTCATGAGAAAGGTAGGTCTCAAAAGCCCCGCCGATGACAGCAGCTACCATTGCTGGACACTGGTGCGTACCTTACCCGCTGCACCTTTGCGTCAGAAACGGAATCAGGACTCCCAGGAATGTGCGAATGTAGAGAACGACCAATTCTACCGGAGTACACGTCTAAAATGACGCAATATCACACAAACTTACATCTGATATATCAACCAAAGCAAGCCCGTTCAGGTCACGCAAAAACAGAGAAAGTGAGGATAAAACCACGCAAAACCGGTGCTAATGGTGCTAGCGCGCGATAATTCGTGGTTAACCCAAAGCTACACAGCCCGCAATTTTTTGCTTGCTCCTCTACGGACTACCCGAACGATGAGTGTCAATTCACTACCATGACTGCAAGAAATTTAGTACATAAAATCAGGCCCGCAATTACATGGTAACATGTCTCGGCAGGGGAAGAAATAAACCAAAATATGTGTTGTTGTTGTTGTTGTTGTTGTTGTTGTTGTTGTTGTTGTTGTTGTTGTTGTTGTTGTTGTTAGCCTATCAAAATATGACACATACCCACACTGGGGGATCGGCCAAAAATCTGTTGACTATTCACCTGTATTCAGGTTATTAAAATGAAAATCGCGGGAAAGCAACACCGGAGGATTCTTCCGCATGAACAAAAAAAGCATGAAAGTTTTGACTTCAAAATTAGTAGTAATTATAATAATAATAAAGAGAGGAACTGCATGGAACAGAATTATTAAACCAAAATGTAATAATTGAGAGGAAAGAAAATTTTGCAACTCTTAGCATGACAGTCGGTGAAATTCTAGCAGCAAATTTAGAACAGCGGTACAAATAGATCTGTGGCTGAACCCGAATGTGGTGGCACCAAATGATGGCAAGAGCGGGCTGCTTAAATTAAGGCCAAGTTGCCGCAAGGGCTCCTCCAGCAACTTTCTTCTCCAAGAGGGGTATCGGCGACAATATAGAAAAAAATGCTCTATAGATTCAGGCTCACGGCAAAATGCAGAAAGGGGAGAGAGCGCCAAACCCGACCTGTGTAAATAGAAATTTAGAGAAGGCATACGCACCGCAGCCTAGTCAGAGATACTTCAAGCTGCCGAAATGAACAAATCTGCCTGTTCCAAGAATATCTGAGGTGCTGATAGTCCGCCGATGTTACAAGTGTTGTGTCTTGCGTGTTTTTAAGCGCACGTCGACGAAACCTAGACGCTGTAATATAGGCTGTAGCCTGGATGATAGGCAACGCGGGGCCACTTAGGGAAGCCTTTGCGAGCGTATCAGAAATCTCATTAATTGTCACACTGCTGTGATGAGGAACCCATACTAAATGAACAAGACTCAGGGACAAGAAGCAGAGGGACACGAAGCAGGGACAAGAATGTATTGAAAATGGTACCGTCAACATGCGCGGCGAGGGACGAACACAGAGATAAAGAATCGGTAATTACTGTCACTGCGGTAATAGAGGGATGTAGCTTGCGCAGGGCAAGTACTACTGCCAGAAACTCTGATTGAAAAATAATGGTGAAATCTGGAAGCAGCAGTGAAAATGACCAGTCTAAATGTGAACAGAATATTCTCACACCTGCCTTTTCATTGCACCGCGATGCGTTGGTTGCTATTACAATATTTGTAGCTAACGTCCTGAGATGATCGTCTAGTAGACCATTCAGAATACAGGGTGGCAAAAATTTTGCATTTTGGGGGTAAATATCGTCGCAAACAATGTGGACAGCGGGCCCTCTGCATAGCGCAGGACGGATGTCATAAATTTTCACATCTAAAGGCTCAAGCAATCGTTGCACAAGCACTACCTGTGGGGTATGAGAACGAGACCAGAGGGCACTAAAAAAGTAGGTCGGCTGGCAACAGGAAATGCTTTGTGAACGGTGGAAATGAGATTTGTAGATTCTTAGGTAAGTCTCAACAGTTAAAAACTGAAGTCGAGATAAGAGAGTGGGAATGCGGGCTTCAAGGTACAGCACAATGATAGCCACAAATATTGGGAGGCCGAGCCACATCCGAAATGCTTCCCTCTCCAAAAGAACGAGAGGACGAAGTTTGTATGTAGCCGAGCCTGAAAACAACACAGATTAAAATTCCAAAAGTGTCCTGACATACATATTGTAAATCATTATTAGCGTATCTCTTCGCATGCCGTGCCGGTGACTGCACAATATAAGCAACATGCCCACGGCATGAGCCCCCTTTACCGCTGCATGGCCAGTGTGGGGTAGCAAGGTGAGTTTCTCGTCTTAAATGAGCCCTAGGTATTTTAGAGATTGAACCTGCGGTATTGGTTGTAAGTGGCAAGTGAGAGAGACCACTACAGGATTCTGTAGAGAGAAAACAAGGATTGCGCACTTGCTAACATTTAATTTCAGCTGTAAGCTGCTCAGCCAGTGCTCAAGTGTACTCAGATAGGACTTCAGCATATCATGCAGGGAATGTATATCCGACGCAGCCGCAAAAAACGCAGTGTCGTCCACACAGACGTAAGTGCGTACATGCCGATGGAGAGGGATTGAGCTCAACAGAATATTAAAGAGCACAGGAGAAAGAACAGCTCCTTGCGGTACAATACTCGTTTCTTTGTACCTTCTGAATGAACACCATTATGAACGCAAAATAATTCCGTATTATAAAGAAATGCAGATATCCAAGCAACTATATAATCTGAAAACTGAAGAGACTGTAGCCTATGTATAAGGATGGAGTGTTCTACACTGTCGTAAGCTTTGCCGACGTCTAGCGTAACCAAAGCCACGACCTGGCGTTGACGACGAGCAAGGAGAATTCTGCTTCCAAGATCAGCACGTGCATTCCATATAGAACAGCGTGGCTGAAATCGAGTTCACACGGGCTCAGTATATTTTTTCTGTCTACGAAGGCTGAAACCCGAATTAGTAACATCCGTTCATATTCATTTTACCACGTTTGATGTTAAAGAAATTGGCCTAATATTATCCAATTCATAGCCTCCGCCCTGATTTTTCAGTAAAGGAATCACTTTCGCCAGCTTCGGCTCAGGAGGTATCCAAGCGTGTTTTATGGAGTAGTTTATGAGGTGCAATAAGGAGTCCGGAGACTCCTCAGAGAGAATCTTGAGCATCTTTGTAGTGACACGATCACGGCCAGGAGCAACCGCTGGTAATCTATGTACAACTTGGCAAAGCTGCGATAGATTAACTTCTGGGGCATTATTAGTTGGCACCATTGCCGCAAACAACATTGGTCGCAAAGACAGTAGAGATGAAATCCGATTTTGCATGCCCGTGGCAATTGATTCAACCGCCTGGATAGCTTCTTGAGGTGACATAACTAACGACTGTAAATTACTAGAGGACGTGAGCAGTTTTCTAGACCGTAGAAAGCCGAATAGTGCACGTCGGTTGCCCGACTTCGAAAGATAAACGAAGGGTTCTGAGTCATATTTTTCCTTCGCACAAAAAACTGTGCGTTTCAAGGTGGCTGCAATAAATTTATAATCACTCCAATTATTTTGGAATTGGTCATGAAGAAGCTTTTTCCATGCTGCCTTCCTCCGCCTGCAATCTCTTGTACAGTCTGCATTCCACCAAGTAGAATAATTCCCTTTTGTTGGTCGCACCAGAAACTCCGACTTTTTACGGCATCCTTCTACAGCCAGACATATGCTTCTTTACTGGTGGGCCTCGGCGATGTTTGACACTGATGCATGGGCAGAGCGCTACGCCTTCTGAAATCTGTCATAATTGATATGTGGCTGCAACTCAGAATACGCGGGAGTTCCACGACATACGATATCAAAATGAATAGGTATATGGTCACTTGAGGTGCCGCAATCAACAGTCGACCAATCCGTTACGCCAATTCCAAGACTAATGAACGTGAGATCTAAAACAGATTGAGTCTGTGCGCGAAGTTAAGTGGACGATCCTGAATTTAAGCGCATGAGGTTGTGATCAGAAACCCAGTCCCAAAGGCGCTTGCCGCATAGATTAGTCCTGAAACCCCACGACTCATGGTGAGAATTGAAGTCGCCAGCCACGAGAACTCGGTTTTTACAGTTAGCGAGTAACAAGTCCAGAGGTCGAATACCCTGTACTCCAGAGGGGAAATAGCAATTTGCTGTGGAAAATGGAGAGCACCCTGGAAGTACAAAGTGTAATGCCAAAATCTCACAGTCAGGAGACATTTGTTGAAAAGATACCTTAGCCCTGTGGCAAAATTTTGAAGACTAAAGTTAGTACACCACCTCCTCTTGACTGGCAATCTAGGCGAAATGAACGGTAATTTTTAAAATGAAAATGTTTGTCGGTTGAAAGCCAGGTTTCTTGCAGAATTATGACATCCGGATTAAGCTGGGTAGAAATGCAGAGTAAATCTGTGGAAGCTGAAAGAATAGAGAGACAGTTCCACTGTAGAACTCGCAACGAAGCTGTGGTTGCTAAAGCCTAGCAGCAGCAACTGCCTGCCCCAAAAAGCTATCCTTGGGTTTGGTGCCATGGTGTTGCTTCTTTGATTTGGGTTGGGTACGTGGAGAAGACGACGAATGAGACATGGGGGACCCACTGCGCTTGAGAACCCGCGCATCAGGCTTCATCATCTCAGAATCTTAGATGATACCACCATCACTCGAAGTACCTGAGGTAAGTACCACGGAAGGGGCTGTAGTACGTTCCTGGGGTTGAGATGCTTCAGGAATTGTTGACCTGGTAAGAGTAGAAGGAATTGCTGTCGAGAGAGGGGCCAAATCGGCCTGCACGGCATGTGTAAACTGAGTGGCTAGAACATTTGTAAGGCATTCCGATACACTTGCGAGAATCCTTTCTACCTTTGTAGACATTGAAGCCTCCACAGCAGCCGCAATTTTATGGGACAGCGTAGAGTCTAACGTGACTTTTTGAAGAGCAGTCACACCTACATAACCGGGGGCACGTTCTTTCAAATGTGTATTAGCGTCACGGCGCGAACAGCGTTTCTTGTCAATTATCTCTAGAATTTGGATTTCCTGCGCTCTGGAGGGACAACTTGAGTAGTTTCCAGAGTGGGCCCCACCGCAAAGGAAACACTTCTCGTTCTGCTCAGTGCAGGTGCTCGTTGCATGACCATCCAAAGAGTTGCAACACCGCAAGTTGGATTTGCAACCGCCGGCGCTATGGCCATAGCGCCAGCGGTTGTTACACTGCAGAGGCCTAGATGACAAAAGGTCTACCCGAAAAATTAGAGGCCACGCCTTGATTTCAGAGGGGCAGGATTCCGACAAAGGTGGCAATCACAGATTCGGTAGGCACCCGCATGTTGTTTACATCCCGGCTACAGCGGTGCACAGCAACAACACCTGCAGCAGACAGAAGCTCCAGAGTCTCTGCTGGAGACAGGGAAGAGTCCACGCCTTGAACGATACCTTTCGTACAAGGCAGATGTGAAAGGATAAATTAACTTACCCGAAGCGAGGCAAAATATGAGGCCTTTCGTAAATCTCTGACACAGTCTACACAGAATCCCGCCACGTCCAAAATGGCGTACCTCTGAGATTGACTCATAATGAGAAGTGGCTCACTGCAGAGCAGCCCGAACAGCTCCAGGATCGGTCATCGTGATTGCACCACCATCGTGAGGCACCAGCGCAACAGGGATACTGCCGACGCCGCTGCGCAAAAAAAGCTTCAAAAGGCAGGAGATCAGGGTATAGAGAAGCCGACCAGGGGGAGCTTTCCTGGATGGGAGACTGGGTAGACATAGCCCGAGATTACTGCCTTTCCGTGTGCTTAAAGCCCAAAAAACGAGAAGCCAGCCGAAACTTAGCCGATCGTTCCCAGCAGAGCAGAGCAGCCAGAGCAGAACCGAGCAGCAAAGTCAATCTTCCGCCGCTTCGGTCTTCTTCCAATTATGTGTTCTAATAATTTGGAGAACAGCACAAATTTTTCTTTTTTAGCACATGCACAATTCAAGGCGGAGCGAGCGATGGTTAAAACCAAAGTGGTTAAGCAGCTGCTTTACAACCTTTGTCCGTAAAGTTTCGAAACTTATTTTCTTCTGTAGAAATGATTTCCCAAATTAAATGTTGGCTCTTATGTGTAGCGGCTTCTTTTCGGGCTATCCTGAGCTTTTTATGTTAATTGCTGTGGCAACCGCTAGATGGCACTGCATGTAGAAAAATACGTTGTCATTATTCGTCTGCGCATTCTACATGATTGAATGTGGAGAGATGGACATTCACCTCGAACAGCGTGTAAACATCAAATTCTGTGTGAAGCTTGGCAAGACTGCCACACACACTTATGAGCTCCTTCGTGCCGATTACGCTAACGATACGTTATTGCGGCTGCGAGTTTCGAGCGGCACAAGAGGTTCGTTTCGGGGAGAACGTTGGTGGAAGACGACACAAGGCAGGAAGCCTTCCAACCTCACGGAATGAAAACCACGTGGCTCGGTTAAGAGAAATCGTAAAGCAATACCGCACCATTACCGTCCGCATGCTATCAGATGGTCTCGACATTAGTAAAACAACATGCCACCAAATTTTGCGTGAGAAGTTGGGGAAACGAAAGCTGAATGCCAGACTCGTGTCGCATTCCTTCACACAGGACCAAAAAGACAGGCGGGCATCAGTGAGCGCCGATTTGCTCTCCGAGGCAGAGAACGATGCTGCATTCATCAACAGCATCACTGCAGAAGACGAAAAATGGTGTTTTTAATACAATCCTCAAACAAAGAGGCGGAGCACCGAATGGCGGTGCACAAGCTCTCCGGCATCGAGAATGGTGCGTCGACAGAAGACCAAAACAGAGACGATGCTGATAGTTTTTTTTTTCGATGCCATAGGTGTCATACACCACGAGTTCGTCCCACAAGGGAAGATGGTGAATCAGGAGTTTTATATCCGCGTGCTCCAACACATGCGTGATGCACTGCGACACCGTCGCCCTGACTTAAGTGCTTCTGGACAATGAAGCTGTCTCCACGATAACGCAAGGCTGCACACTGCTCTCAGCGTGACAAAATTTCTTGCCAAGCACAGCATTACTGTACTTCCGCATCCGCCATACTTGCCTGACCTCTCCCCACGCGATTTTTTCCTGTTTCCTCGTGTGAAGAGAGCCCTAAAAGATCGCTGGATGGAGAGCGTGCAGGCCTTTCAAGACGCCGCGACAAGCGGGCTGACAGCGCTGCCAAAAAAAAGCGTTTTCCAACTGTTTCCAAGTCCTCAAGAAGCGTTGGAAGCTGTGTACAGACTGCAATGGAGACTATTTCGAAGGGGTGCTGCACAAATGATTTCAATGTCAAACGCAATTTTTTAATGGACTTAGTCTCATAACTTTACGGACAGAGGTTGTATTTCCATGGTAAGAGTACAGTGGTTGGATTTGCCCACACAATTGCGCCCCCTCTTTTCTATCACACAGTTCCAGCGTAAATAGATAATAGAAGATACGATTGTACTTAACCACTGACAGTATGCATGAAAAAAAAATCCACACCAACACCTCCAACAGGCTTTGATTTGACAGTGGAATTTCATACACACATTTTTTTTTGCGTTGCAACGAGTTCTTTGAAGCCTCGCTGCGCTGAAATCGGACTTCGTTCCGAGAAACAAGGCTTAGAACTTCAGCAGCCTTACTAGATATAATTTCTTCATGTTTACTCTAGACTCTGATCATCAGGGAGACTCGGCGCTGCTAAATAAAAATGTCGACTGTGGTACCACAGTTCCAGTTCGACCGGCGGCCACTCACACGGCACAGCCCGTGTCCCCTTGTTGGCACTTTATACAGGATGTTTCCCCTAAGATTTTAGACAGTTTTTAAAAATAGGATTCTTGAGTTAGAAGAGCGCTTTTTTCGGCATAGCATCGTCAGCCGTGTAGTAAATTGCAGCGACGCAGAAGGCGGTCGGTTCCTCGCCTTCCGTGTTCGCCTCGTGGACCTCCAGACTGCAGAAACTACGTCTTCCCCGGGAACCTTCACCCAATGAGTAGCCCTTTAAAACGGTGATTGATAACGGGCTACGCAGACAACTTTAGCCTGGAATACGGATACAGCCAACACCCTCGCCCTCAGACAGTGCAGCTTGCCCTCCCTCACCCTTACCTCACCGAGTAAAATGGGGAGTAATGGGTAGGGCGCCCTCATGAGGGCTCGCCTTCGTGAGGATGCCCACCTCTGCATATCTCTTTTCGGTCTGTTTTGGTTTTTGGTTAAAGCTTACTAAACGCTCCAATGAACAAAGCAACTTAGAATCATCCGCAAAATACGTCATATTTGTGCTCTGGTTGCATATAACTTTTGACACTCTTCTTTTGCTTGGTGTTGCATTTAAGCATTTAACTCTTTTTGGTCAGTTAGAAAGATCTCCGCTTAGGGCTAATTGGTCAATGACAGAATAAGGAGCAGCAATGAAAATTAAAGGTCCTGAATCGCTGGAGAGGACTGACAGAAACCAAGCCGCAAGCGTAGCCCCCGTACTTCGAAAAAAATTTGTTCTTGCCCTCTGCCTGAGCATCAATATGTTTGTTGTTCTTAATTTATTGCGGGCATTTCGTTCACATCAGCAATGTTGGCGGAAAATCAAGGCACTATGCTGGCACTGAGATTTTCCAAATTTTTGACAAGGCTTGCCATGGTTTACAATTGTGGGAACAGAAGCAAAATGGTTGCTTTTCTGGAGTCGATTTTCAAGAACTCTTATGCATTACAAGGCCGACCACTTAAGCGAAAGCATGCTAGTTTTTTCCTTGCTCAATACTAAAACGCTGTCAACGGAAGTAATACGCACAGTAATTTTCATTAATGTCGCGGGTAGCCATTTTGTTCCTTGGGGTACGTGACATGAATGGGTGCCTTCCCATTCATCTTTTTCAGGTTGCGTTACGAGATAACTCTGCCCATCTGCTCACATCAGCGGACTTTTCTGTACTCGGGAGCACAGCAGTGCGGCAGAGCAGAGCCATATTGTTGAGAAGGGACCCTTGACAGCCGGCAAGGTACGTATTCAGGTTGCATATACTGCTACTCATGAACCCACTATAAGGACTTGCTCCATTTTTTGTTCATTCCATTTTTGTTTTAATTACCCCCCCCTCCCCGCCAGTCTGATGGACTTCACCCGGAATCATAATATTCTGCAGTAAAATTTCACTTCATATCGGACAGCATGGCTCTGGGGTATCTCACTGTTCGACCGCCAACTTAATACATTACGCACCATTGAAAGAAAGATGAAGAGTCGATATTTTTTTATTTTTCAATCCTGGGAGGCAAGTGCAAATTAAATTGTTCTGCACACCGTTCGCACGAGCAATTTGTCTAAGCCTTGCATATATGAGTGGCAGACGCTTCTTGACATTTTAAAACGTAGTGGCCACGAGCAGTTTCATTTATTGTTTTAGTGAATGCAATTTAAAGGCAAGGAACAACGTATGCAGCATTTTCAATTATTCTCAATAAAACACCGTCACGATGCCGTGTTCACGGGGTGCCTAAAAGTGTTCTAGATTCAACAATCAAGTTTCTAGAAACCATGGGGATGCCTGCAACAATGCTTCGCGGAAAAGAAACTGTGAAGATTTATATAGCCGAGCATCAAGAGCGTTGCACATGCTGCACAAAACACGTTCCTTAGCTACAAAGATGCTAGCGGCATCGAGAGGAGGAAGAAATCTGCATGACTATGCGAAGGGAGAAATTGAGGCTTTAGCATTAATCATAATGAGAAGAGTAGACATTACTGCATCTTTTCTTTCTGCGCAGGTTGTACAGGATACGGTTGGCTCTTGCAGCATTGAACGGTGCCCGGAATGTCGGCAAGGTCAAGAGGACCCGCTCGACTGCGGTTGGTGCGGAGATCAGTGCTCCCGTTTCGACGAATGTCCGATTAACAAAAATTTTTCTCTTCATCGCTGCCCCAAACCCGTTTACCATGTGAGTGTCCTTTACCTTCGCATCGTTTCCCTTGCACTCGCTTTGAATAATTCGTGCATACCATTTTTCTGGACAAATCTTGCACGTTTAGAATATTTTCATTTCCCTTTTTCTGCAGGTCACAGGAGCATATCCGCTTGCAGTCTGTGTCAATACAATACTGATGAGATTTGAATTTATTCTGCAAAGTGCCATTTTTGAGTTAGCCGTAGCTAACGTGTGTGTTTCGTTAGTTTTTGTTAGGGCATTACAGGAACTGTGCTTGCTCACAGAGCTAACAATGGCAGTATGCTCAGGCCATGGATTCAATACGCAAAAAAAGTTTATTTGCAAAAAAAAATCCATAGAGATGATCAGATGATATCAGAGTGACGTTCAGATACCTAAACTATTTTAGATCATATCAGTAGAGAGTTAAAATATCTCAAGGTGGGTGATGATGTTGGACCTCTTTGGCCGGAAATTTGTACTACGATTTTTCAGTAATCGACCCCCATTGTTTGCCAGCAGTCCGTGTGCTTCAGAGAAATGATCCCCGCGCCAGTCACTCTTCCATGATTGACACTGTCACAAAATTTTTGCGCCATGATTATTGTAAGGCTGTATGCATATGTTTACGTGACAGCAGTTACGATGCTTGGAAGCAGGGTGCAGTTGTAAGGGACCTATATTAGGTTGTGATGTCTAAAAAACACAAATTATAAACGTTACGCAACCGCTCCACCAGATGCCAACAACAAGTAGTCATAATCAGCAAAGAGCAGCAGTCAACATGTCAGCATTCATTGTCGCGAAAACGCAAAAGAACAGCTTGTCAATTCTCTCCAAGATGTTCAGAAAGGCAAAGTAAATAGTAGTTTTGTAACTTTGTAACAATATTTGTTTTCCTTTTGTTTTGTGAGGTAAATGCGCAAAAACATGATTAGACCCTAGCATAATAGAGAAAGGCGGGCTAGTTGGTGACTAGTAGTAGAATGCGCCTTATATTCCACAGGCCGCAACTGTTTTAGCGATTGTAATCAGAGAAGACCGCAAGGCGTCTCAAAATAAACGGAAGCGTCGAAAATTCTGCACTTATGTGCATTTCCTAAGGACATGAAAGAACGCTAACACTAAACTTTCGTATCTCATCTACACGGCTTGCCTTGCGCATTCTTCCCGAACTATATCGCGTTCACACAAGGATCCTTGTTTTCTATCAGCACAGAGGGCCTAATGGCCATACTGCTCCGAGGTTGTCGCGAATAAAGCCGCTCAGTAGATCTCTCTTGGAATGAAAGGTTTTTTTTGGGTAGGATTTTGACACTTAAAGCGCGTAGTGACAACCTGAGTCTAGGTCGATATTTCTGCGATTTACGTATCAGGCAGCTAAACGGACTTCTCCACGTATACCTGCCTGCGTATCATTTCTTGCGCCTGTTCATTATTCAATCCTTTCAGCCAGAAGCTTTGAAAACCCAGCATCTAGACCCAGGCCTATAAGAGGCTTAAAACATTATACAACTAAGACTTTAGTGTAGTTCTGCCGTAGGTATGCCAGACTCTTCTTGGAGGCTTCTCTAAGAAAACCAGATGTATTTGCTTTCAGGGCTAAACATTTGTAACGCCTCTTGCGTTATGCGGAACCTGCCGCGTTGTTATGCAGTTTCTTGGGCTGAGCAGAGAGTTATAATCGCAAATAAATTCGCCTTATTTCCGCGAGACCTATTGTCTTCTCATCAACGAATGCAGCATGGGAAAGTAAGTTTTACAGTGGCAATAAGGCGCGTACGTGAAGATGAATAGCTCGTATGAAACACTGAAGCAACTATCGCGGAAGAACTGAAACGAAGACGAAAACAAGTGTCGAAGTGTGCTTTGGAAAAACTTTAACATATAAGACTGGTGCGTAACAGTATTTAAAAAAAAACCCTCGTTCAACATCAAAATTTTAAAAGCAATTGCCGGAGCTCCTTTTTTCTAACCGGGCACAGGAGACACACGAGGTATCTTGCGCTGTACTGCAAACATGTTTTCAACACCCTAGAACCGCACGCTAAATTTAAGATTTCAAGGAAGAGGCCTAGTCCCAGTACTGAATGTGACCGTTCCAGGTGCATCCAAGGAACGGCTCTATATACGGCGGCACTCCTATAACAACACAGTGCAACATCCTAGGAGTACCAGACCAGGAGCCTTACAGCAGCATTAAGATCCTTGTTGGCGAAAGCATTTGTGACGTCATACAGCGGAGTTCCAAAAAGCAAGTGTATGCGAGGTGCCTCGGGGAAGCCATCCACTACTTTATAAATATCGCGCTTATGAGTTAAAGAGGATATTTTTGCAGCACAGTAATTCTAGTTTTGACGTATGCAAAAAAAAGGCGAATTATGTTGACTAGGAAGGTGATTGACTAAGTTTAAATAGGTAACTTTTTATTATCGACAGGTTTCTGACAGCAAGAATAGATTTCTAGCCGGGCGTTTGTAATAGCCATATCAGTTTTTAGAATTCCGGAAACACGATTAACACCACCGCTGTGGATCAATAAATTTGGACAAAGCCTAGCGCCATTCGAAAACCACTTGCCTGCGGGGAGCGCAAAGCGACTTCCATTTAACAGCGACTCTTCGTGGCGATGTACCACGTGACAATTAACGCTCACAGCAGTGCGAGAAGCACTGCAGAGTGGCCGAGGCGCTAATTTTCACGTGGCATATGTCCACGGGGTGTCGCTAGTAGGTAGTAGGTGTGTTATTAGAAAGAAAGATGAAAAATTACAAAATATTCAAAATAAAAGGAACTAAAATAAAAAAACCGCTTTAGCATTGAAAACCCATAAATATGGTCGCAAGTGCGCTCCGTATTTTTTTTTATTGCAAGAAAAAGCTGGAAAAGAGAATTGTATTCCTTTTTCAGTGTTGTGTGCAAAACACCTGATTGGGTGACAATAAGCTCTGGTGGGCTGAACAAGTTCAAAGTCGACATAGTTATAACGGTAAACAACACTCACAGGAGTGATTCGAAGAAGTACGACGTTCAGGACCGTCACGTCATCACTTCGGGCTTCGAATACATGGTAAGCGGAGGCAAAAACACAAGTTTGCATTTCTGCAATTGCTATGACTGTTCTATTATGTAACACCCGTTGACATTCAAGTAACGTACGATGAAAAAGTTATAGCCCTATGGTGGGTCTATATTCTGAAAGTAGAACAGCTTGTTATATTTTGTCCAAAGTAAAATTCCATTTTTAAGAGCGTTAGCTCTTACTCAACATGTTCCGAGATTTCGTGGTGTCTGCTACGACCCTGAGATCTAAGCGCCATTTGTGGCTGCAACTAGAAAACAGTCCATCTCGCATTGAGACTTGTAGCGCCATCTACAATAGCATTGTAGAAACAACCACCTGCCGCGTGCCAGTGATTGACGTCACGGTCTGATATGGTGGATACAGGTGTAACTATGTGAGTGTGACGTCAGGGGACGAAATGGCGGCATAATTTCGGTTTCTCGAAATCAAGATAGCGGCGATTAATATTGATTCTATCATAAAACGGGTAGGAAAACTGTCCCGTTACGGGACCGCTATACATGTACACATTTGTTCCGCTATATATACTGCGACAACAATGGGCACCCATTCTGGGACAGATGTATACCTAATTTGGTGAGCAAATAAAACCCTATGGGTTGTGTTATTAAAATAAAACCGAAATTAAATAATGGGTAAATGCCCCGCCGCGGTGGCTCAGTGGTTAGGGCGCTCGACTACTGATCCGGAGTTCCCGGGTTCGAACCCGACCGCGGCGGCTGCGTTTTTATGAAGGAATAACGCTCAGGCGCCCGTGTGCTGTGCGATGTCAGTGCACGTTAAAGATCACCAGGTGGCCGAAATTATCCCGGAGCTTTCCACTACGGCACCTCTTCTTCCTTTCTTCTTTCACTCCCTCCTTTATCCCTTCCCTTACGGCGTGGTTCAGGTGTCCAACGATATATTAGACAGATACTGCACCATTTCCTTTCCCCCAAAAGCAATTATTATTAATAATAGGTGAACATTGTATACATGCAATTACCAATTGAAGCGTTATCATATCGCACAGTAAGCCGAATTCTGGGCCCGCCTTGACCCCCTAAGCGAAGCAAATTCCGTTTGGGACGTATCTTGAGGGGGTGCAACTCAACAATAGGTAGAAGTGCATCGTAATTTCTCTGATAGATGGCTCTAGGCGGCGATCATTCCGCTAGGCGGCGGGCGTGGGCGCGTAGCCGAGCATGGTGGCAATCCACCCTTTTCAAAGGGTATTACATTCCGTTTCTCGAGACGAGCGGCGCGTTCTTCTTCGCTTTCTTCATCCAGTAAACCAAACAGCTAACGCTCGTTCCTTCAAGGTCTTCCAGATGGTGGCGGGTTTTTTTTGTTGTTGTTATTGTCCTTGATGCAACTCTATGCTCGGAAGGTCAGGCCAAATTGTGCACAACCAATTAAATAATAAGCAATGCTTAATCTTCGCAACAACACCCATTCACTGTGGTTGACTCCCAGTAGATTAAAAAAAAGAAACCAGGAATTAACCCCTTAACAACGATACGCCGAACACCAGGACGCATATGCAGGCTCGGCTGGCTGCCATTAATGGGCCCCACCAGAGAGGACTCATGAAATTTCAATCCTATTCTTTTCTACGTCTGCATGGCGTTTTATTTTTAGCTTCGATTTTAAACAAACTTGCGATTACCGGTTTTGTTCTCACGGCAATGTTGTGAAGCATTAGCGGCGTGTTTCCATACAAGAATTTGCTTGTTATTGATCTTTTTTTAAAATTCCACTGCGATGCGAATTTATGCAAGATAATATTTCGTGTGATTTTTCCAATACAGTCCGCCGGCAAAGTATGCTTGAGATTCAAGATTTTTGCCTGGACGGCTGTCTACAGGCGCAGAATATATAGTATTACTATTTTCAAGGTTCCCTATAATTCATGTCTCGTGCATTATGATTCTTTATATATTATTTTCTGAGCGGTGAAGTTTTTACTGCGCTGCTTTCGTCTTTGCGGAGGTGATTGGGGCAACATGTGCCTATTGGCGCTTCCTGCCCTCTTCAATTCGAAGAAAGTTGCCCACCCGAGTTGTCTTTAAAATGCAAATAACGAGCATGTTCCCGTTAGTGACTGTCGTCCCTAGTGCAGCTAAAGCTAAGAGCTTCGGCCCATAGGCCGGGAGGTAGTGAAGCATAAGCGTATAGAAGAAGAAACACAACGCCTCAGAAAAGAAGAAAGTTCACCGCTATGTGGCTTTCACGGGATTGTCGCAGCAATGTGCAGGTGGTCATGGTCGACTATAATGCAGGATGGAGAACTGTAGGGAAAGATTTTTTTAAAGCAATTTTAGCCTTCCGGACGATTCACCTTGTGCTGACTACGGTCCAGACTCCAGAATATATGCAACCTTTTCCTTTTTTCCTTACGTAGTTAGGTACAGTGGTGTGACCCCCAACTATGGCCCAGTGTCTGGGAATACCAACATCACTATTAGAGGCCATAACCTAGACGTGGGGCACCAGCCGGCTGTGGAAATCGGTGATGCTTTATGCCACATACAAAGGTAACTGTATTTTGGTTCCAGTACAGCTTTCTTATGTCACATACAAAGGTAACTAACAGTATTTTTGTTCCAGCACAGCTTTATTCTTCCGAAATTGTAAATAAATCATCATAGACTGTTTTTATGGAATGCCGTGTTCAAAGTATGTACACTCGGGGACAAAAGTCTCTGGACACGTGTTCCTCCACCGAAGCCGGTAGCTCTGCTATTGGGCGGCGGCTGTAGGCCACCCCTGTGGAGGTGAAAGTCAGAATTTTTTTCTTTCATCTCCGCAAGTGTAGTCTCCAGCCGCCGGCTATCAATAGAGCTATCGGCTGCAGACTGCACAAGGTATTCAGTAAAGAATGGCAACCAAGTGACCTTGGCTGACTGCTGCCAGGAGAAACGTGTGCCCCTTCAACTGCTCCTCATAGTGCACATGCAGATAATATTGTGCAAATGTGCTGTTGCCAGTGCATATTAAGTATTACTCCAAAATTATCAGGTGTAATAACGTTACTATTATACAAACAGAAAATTTTAAGAAAAAAAACAAGAATACGAAGACATTTTATTTCATCGAGGTGATAGAGAGGACGAAAAGCGCAGGTCGACGAAGGCTCACCGCTGCCACGTTAGGCCTACAGCAGGAGCAAAGCGAAAAAAAAATGAAAGAGAATAGTTTTTTTGTTTCACTGCATGCAAGAACAAAATAAAATGCCAGTAACAGACGTGCACAGCCCGAACGACTTCAAAGAAACTGACCGCAGTGGTAAAAGTCATAAGCAAATGCGAAAGGAAGTAAATACATACATAATATAACCTGGAAACAACACAGGCATAAAGGGACAGTTCCAAAGGTATCCGAAAAATTTTAGACAAGAAACGTTTTCTGGCGGGTTAGTTGGTGCTTCTCGTTCATGATTAAACTGCGCGAAAGAACGGGGACCGAGATAAGAAAGACGTACACACACAGAGCGCTCTGTGTGGGTACGTGTCTCCTGTCTGTCCCCGTTCTTTCGCGCAGTCCAATCATGAACGAGAAGCTTTCGGCAGATAACGACAATTGTCGAAGGTCCAGCTAGAGCCTTCAAGGATGGAATGTCACTAAGATGTTTTGAAGTTTGCATCGCAATAATGCCAAGGTGAAGCCTGAGGCGTTCGTAAGCCTAGCCGTTAACCCAAGTAAAAGAATGTAAAACTTGATCATCTCTAACGGACGACCCTTATGGAACTCTTACGAAGAGTGCATTTATTCCGAGCAAAATGGGAGTGTTGTAATAGCGGGTGTTTGAGCATCGCCAACGCTCTTACATATTTCAGCGGTGCTTCGAGGGCAGTACATTCTGACCCGCCAACAAACTATTTGGTGTGTATAGTTCTGACAACGACTGCTCAGAACCAATATGGCCAGTGTCGTGTAGAAAGATAGCCTTCGTAATTGTAAGATATGGATTAGTGTCTGCAGCAAACGCCTTTTTCTGGGCATGCATAGTTTTTCCAGAAGCGCTCATTTCTTTGGGACAGCATGGCTCTATTTCCCATAAGACACTGGTTCCCAGCTAGGCTGTACGGCGAAATGGCCGACGAAGAACACCCGATGCTGCTAGTGGATTACTGCTAAAGCTATGCGGAGCGTAAACCAGCTGATATTAAAACTGAAATTGAAGCTTGGAGGCATAATTTTATCTTTTCTCGAGGTAAAGAGCTTGTGCATTGCGCCAAGTGGCGTGCCCAACTATGAATAATGCCTTAAGTCTGAAGGGCTCCTTAAGCTTGAAATTGATTGTGACTCAGAGTGCTGTTCGCAGTGAACATTACCGTGAACAATGATTGGCATCCTTATGACAGGAAGAACTCCACACATCTGGAGCGTTCACGGGACGCTGTGGCTCGAGATCTAGTGGACCAGGAGAAGGAAGTCATTCTGAGGACAGATGGCGTCAGGGTTCCTTTCCACTCACAAAACAATCTCAGACACAGGTTCACCTTCAAGCCATATCCCGTCGTCACCGACATTGTACCCAAGAGGTCAATGTTCAGGCAAGTGGCACTAGGTCTAGCTGTGCTCAATCAAGTAAAAACAATAAATATTGGAACACTTGCTTCCGAGATGTGCGAAAGCAAGCATTACCCTGGAAAGAGACAGGCCTGTAATCGATCACGCTGATGCTTGTGAGCCCTTTCCATTTAACTTTTTTCTTTAAATACAGAGCTTGTGACACACGTCTCGCATGGAGACGCTCGCCTCTGCAAAGAGCGTTTGCCATTCTCTTCCTCTAACGGGTAATAACAAGCCCACATAATATATCTGTATCATGCATCACGGTCGCGCCGCGCCAGATGCGCGTCACTTTTTGTATCCTGAACGAGACCCATCACCACACCGCTGCTCGTTTCTCATGGTAGTATGCCACTACCATCGAACGGTAGAACAGGTAAATAAATACGATTCGGCAGCGTCGCTGAATTGGTTCATTCGTCCTGCTGCAGGAAACGATGTCGTGAGATCAAATGGAACCGCGGAAGAATATTTCTTGGGCGCTGAAAGGCACAAACACCCGTGTGATCTCGAATTTCAGTGAATGAACACGACAAGGGGAAAAATAATTGTGTGTTCTTCATTACGCCATCTCGCATCACCCAATGACTGGATTTAAACGGTGCTCTCGCCATGTAATTAATGATATGAAAATTTGGTTATCGTAACATTCTGAACATCTTGCGCCGTTATAGAGGGGGCGTTGATGAATGTTTCTTTTGTGGGCCAAAGTATTACCAGCATATGGAACACAACGATTGAAGTAAAGCGGATATAATAAACGCGAGTTAGTAACATACCTTTAACGCAGTCAACCCACCTAAGTGCGCACCTGCCTGCTCACTAGCGTCATCACGGCATTTGCTAGCTCTCGCCTTTCTACCTTTACTTTTTGCTACCTTTGAATTTTCTAGCGAGGAAATTTGATATTTTGTAGCAAACTTTAAACCAATAGTCAGCGCCTGTCACCGACCCTGGGTTTTACTATTTTTCCTTTTTGGGGCTGAAGAAACAGAAACAGTAAAGCGTGTGCAATATATATAATAATATGTCGTTACTTTATTGTAGAATCGACGGTCTAGCGGCAACGAGGCAATGCTGCTGCAAAAGGACAAAACGAACAAACTGTGTAAATAGCAACGCTATTCTCTGTCCTCGCAGAAATAACTGAAGAAAATAAATCATTTTCTTGATTGTGTTGAAAACAGAACCGTAAAACGAAAGGACGAGAACTCAGCAGGTCAGTGACGTGTGCTGGGGCCATTGTCCGAGCTCCAATTTCATTCTGAGGGAAGTATTTGTGCTAAGCTGATAGCACAAAGCTTGCTTTTGGCGCACTTTCGAGAAACCGATGCTTGAGTGGCGTGTGAGGTGGCGCTTTCCGGTGGGTACTGCTTAAAAACTAACACGCAATTGCCTTTACTGCGTGCTGAGACGTTCCTGGACTTGCAGCCGAAACTTCACTGTTGCTGTGAAGGGCGCCCACCTGGACAGAGTCGCCAAGCCAATTATTGTGACCCGAGGGACTTTCCCAGGCCAGGAGAACGAATACCTAACGAAGGTGAATGTCAATTACTCCAAGCCGCAAGTACACCTAAAAAAGTTAAGAATAAATTACGTTATTGTAAGGGTTATTTCCGTGAACTCTGTTGTAAGTTTGTGTTGCAGACCTCCACACATGTTCGGTTTGGCCACAAGGAGTTCGTAATAGTGTACGTGTAGATGAAGCTGCGAGATGACCCGCAAGAAAAAAGTAATCAAGCAGTGTCAGTGTTTATTGTTTTAGTGCGAAAGCACCATTGGCCATGGACTCACATTCACACCGTGGTGGCACCGAACCGCGTGCCCAACCACGTGACAACAACTAGCCAGAACACCAGACTAACCTGGACTTGCGATCAATATTAACCAAGGCTAACCAAGCTATACTACGTATATGCTACGTGCCGGTACGTATACGCTACGTATATTCGTATGCTACGTGCTTTCGCTGCGTATATCCTGGCATGGCCAAGCTAAGCCACTGAGATTTTTTTAAAAGGACAGTTCTATCTCCATATGTTTTTTTGTGTGCGTTATGATGTCGCCATCTCATTAGAAGCAGTTGTAATGAAGTCGTAAAGAGTGACAGTAGTTAACGTTTAAAGACGCATTCGTACCCTGCGTCAGTGACGATACTCAATTTATGACGTCGCCAAGAGCGAGGAAGTAGCATAGCCACCGCGTATACCGTCCTAATTCCCCGAACAGAATGTAGATCTTGAACATGACCTACGGTTACCAATGGGCTTTCTCGAATCATTTACTGTTACTCAAGATGTTTATGTGCCCTAGCCCTCCATTACAATGTTACGCGCGCCGCTTTTGCCCCAGGTATGCCAACCGATGGAAAATGGCCAGAAGATGATGTGCCCTGCTACACCACTGGTGGAGTTCGTGGCTCGCAATAGAGGGTTGGAGGCAGGTGATTCCGACATTGAGGCTCAGATCAGCTTCCATATGGATGGGCTGCACCTGCCTTTAGATCAGAACGGCGACGGAGGACACTTCAAGCTCGTCTATCATCCCCCGCCTGTGTTCTACTCCTTCCCCGGAGTGCTGAGCTTTGACCCCGCGACCCTTCAGTGAAAATCCCGGTACGAACTCAGGTTATCTGATATGTCTCTACCATCTTTTCGTTTACGAACGTGACACCAGTACTGCGTCCAAAACTGATATAAGCTAAAACTATGTGCACTGCCGACCACTCCACCAGAGCTGTCCTATTCGCTTTCATTTTTTGGCTTTCAAAGAGGGGATTTTTTAGCTTTCTTATAAGAATGGTCTTCGTTGGTGACTCAGCAGCGAGAAAAAAAAACAGAGGGTATCAAACTTTAGTGGTGGTAAATCAGGTTTACCTCGTATTTTTCTAACCTGAGCAGTGACGGAGCACACAACAATGTGCGCTGAAGGCCATGGCGTAGCAGGCGTTTGAGTTTGTCATTCGGGGAGAGGCCGTCGGGCAAGGAAGAGAACAACCATATTGAAAGTGTGAGGAGTGACCGAACGGTTTTTGCCTTTCCGGCCAAGCCAGCGCGTTGCAAGGCTAGATTTCGAGTCAGGCGTGGTTTTCCATGGATGACATAACTCGCGTGAAATATGTACGGCATTCAGTGTTCTCCAGCAAGTTGCGAATTTTCCCTCCGTGGAGCCGACGGTTCCCTTCAGAATCAGTCGACAGAATGCGAAACCTGGTTTTCTTTTGATGGGTCTCCCCTCTCTATCGTCTCTGATGAGGCGCACGTCCGCGTTTTGGGGCGATGCTTTATTTTTCCATCTTCATCGTGTCGCCGATGATACTGATGGACTAGCGCCATTAGAAAGAAAGTGAGCAACGTCGGACAATATATTCCGGTCAATGCGTGTGAGTAAGACTGTTTAGTCGCTACTAGTATTGCACTATGGCAACAATTCACGGCTTGCCAAAGTTGACTTTTCCGTGAAAATTATGCGCCCGTTATCTAAAAATTTCGTTCTGTCAATGAGTCCTTTCTTAGTGTTTGATTGTGCTGTCTACTAAAGCTCTGTCATGTTGGTCACGTAGAGTACCCTTTTCTTATTTTTATGTTTGCGCTACTAAGGCGTGCGTTGCTACACTGTCGTAATGGCTCTTTTTCAGGGAAAACACTTTGCAGTTCTCAACAGCAATGAGCCGCTTTCCGTACGCGTCAGTGGCGTGAATCGCTCTTGTAATCTCACCAGTATTGGTAGTCACTATATGGTCTGCCGGCTTGGGAGTGACATCCTTTCCGATCGGTCAACTTATGTTTTTGAGGTAAGCACCACCCTCAAGTAAGCACACTACTCTAAAGGTGAAGGCCTGTTTTGCTTTATAACGTATGAATAATTATGTTGCTAGCTAAAATTGCAGCTATATAAGACTGTGTTATGAATGGCAGTCATGCATTCGCGATAAATAGTCTGAAATAGTACTCACTAAAAATGGGAACTTGTGTACTCGTGCATAGATAGCCCTGTTTCACCTATGGAGGTGAGCAGAAAGAAAAAAATTACCTTGAAACGATGATACGCGGGAGATGTCATGAAGCACAAGACTATTTCGTTCATGTGACAGCCCAAGCCTCGGCATGTGACACCTTAACTAATATTGGATTAATGTGCGCAATGTTGAAACGGTCATTTAAGAATGCTCAGTCTCTGTATTGCATGTCTTGGCACAGTAATACGTGCTTATTTGATGCGCAACAATGACCGAAACTGGGATGGCAGAGCTCCAGAACGTGTTCGTTTATTTAAGCCTTCTTTACATACAGAACAATTTATAAACCAAAAAATCGTGACATCATCACAAAAATCGTGACTTCAACAATCACATCATGAATATCATCTAAGTGCGTGTGTAGCGATGCTAGTTTTTGCATCAGAAGGAGGCTGCAGTTCGACTAAGCTCCCTGCAATGCAACGAAATACCACCTGCAAAACCACTCTCATATCTAAACGTTATAAAGGTTGGCTCACAGAACAGATTGTAGCTCATATTTTAGCTCTGTTCTTGTCAGCTAGTCATGGCATCAGTCATCAACGCTTGCACTTTTATACACAGCTGTATTCTTCAAAAAGGAGCGCCTTGATTTACTCCCTTTGCCTAATTTCCCAACGCTTGATATTTATAGAAATTTAGTGCAATTTTCTTGTTCCGCACTATCGTCATACTGAAGCAACAAAGAAACGTTGTGAAGAGCACTTCGACATTCCGGCATTTTGGTGGCTGTTTCGATTTTCAATCCTAAGTGTTGCGCAGAATTTGTGTTTGACAGTGATAACTTTCTGCATATTTCTTGAAAATAAATAGAAAACTAGCAGGAAGGTAAAGAATATATGTAGATTTTTCTTCACGCCCTGTTAGGCAGTCCACTGTTAAGCAGTTAGGAATAGCACAACAAATGGTGCTGGTATGCAAGCACCCAAGCTCAGCTTTGTAAATACAGTTAAACGTCGTTCCCAAGGCACGCGATACACATGTTCGAACCCTGTTCCACCAATCGCCCCCTGGACAACAAGCAATACAGATATAAAACATTGCGCTACCTTCGCATAAAAAAGCAACATTTTTGCATAGCATATTATGTCAAAGCCACCTCCTTGCTTTAAGGTAATCCCTTTACGCTATTTTAATTAGTTGGGGAACCGACTGTACATTGGAACATGTGGCTCCTTATCTTGCAGTTTCTGCCGCCTACATTATTTACCTTGTGTATTTATCCCGGTGTTCTATAACAGCCAATCCCCCAAACAACTGTTCTCAACAATGTTCACGACAATAAAATGTGGAGCGGCCACTCGCTGCCTCGGAATCGGTGTATGAGGTTGTTTAAAGGATTCTATTGCGCGTTTGTCAAGCATAAGTTCGAGATTGGAGTCCAGTGGTGTTTGGGTGCGTGTTTCTTCTGTCCTCGTGCCACTTCATCCTTCATTTGTAGACGCCAGTGTTTGCAGGCAGACATTATATTTGTAAATGCCAATTTATAGATGCAAAGGCTCGGTCCTGACGTATTACTGAGCTCACGGATGTTGACCCAAATGGGTCGTAAGATCATTCAAGGCATTATTACTTATCCGCGATTAGTTTTTTCTCATATAACACTCTAATCGATGAAGTACTTCTTAACAATACTGAGTATTTTATTATGCAACGAGTGATTTGGGAAAAAACATAATTCTGTAACTCATTTAGGTTGCATGCTTTTTGTGCATACTTTAGGTTCCCCACTATTGCAGTGTATGCATTGTGCTTATTCGTCATTTGTATATATCCTCTCCAGTTGTAACACCAAAGGTTAAACTGGCATTTCTTTCCTTTCTGGTTTGAGCATCCGCCTCGCATGCGGGAGGTGCGGGGTTCGATCCCCAGTGCCGCCGGGTACCCACCGGTGACACAATGGGTACAAGTTTTCCCCTGTCTGGTGCACGGCTTCTTTAGCCTGAATTGCTCGGAAAATAGGTCTTTGACCTCACCTTGAGCAACGAAAACTACCTTGTGCCATGTCGCTCTTTGGCCAAAGGTGCCCTTGCGCCATAAATATTCATCATCATTATTTTCTTTCCTTTTTTTTTCAGGACCTTATGCTTAAAAGCTATTAATTCTTAGTAAATTTTCCATACGTTTATCACAGAACACTCCTAACATTGCCTGTAGTAATGACCTGTTCAAGAAGTCATGACAAGTTCCGGATTTACATCTTTATAAATTTGATTTATATGGCACTTTTGCTGCTAATAAAGCTGTTATGATCAGGTTCTTTCCTTTGTCCTCCTCTTCAGGTGAAATACGACGGAAGAAGCCACCCCATTGGCGATGTGATCCTGCTGTCCGATAGTTCCTACTTATATGCGGGTATTGTCGCAGTGGTCGTTTTCTTCTTGGTGGCTGCAATCGGAGTAAGGGTGTTCTCTCTTTTCCGAAGACGCCGTCGGACAAAAATGACTTCGCAGTCCATTCCCGTCGTCACTTTCGACAACCGCCACCTCACACTCAGCACCAGACGCAGCGGGGACAACACTGAGATCCCTTATGGGTCTTTGATTAGCCTTACGTCCTCCACTGACTCTGTCGGCGGGCTAGATGTACATAGCCCGAAAAGTTAGCAGTCAAGACGCGACTTGTTCGAAGACCTTTTTCAGCTGTACGTAAATTCAGAGATAAGGTGTGTACCAATTATGGTTTCCCGGCGAGGTGCCTTTTCTAATTTCTAATTCTCTGCTCCTTTTTTTCCGAACCAGGAGCGTCACTGATCGAAATGAGCAAACGGACATGCCTTTAGGTAAAGGCGATCAGTGCGACGCTGTACACGACAACAGGCGGGGCTGGTTACTGGCGCGGCTGCGCAGTCCAGCTGAATGTTATGAGCTATGCACCACTTGTGCTCATGACATTGCATGCATGCATAGATAAGCGCGCGCGCTCTCATCTGTATGCACACACATACACACACTACATTTACGCAGGCACGTACCAACATACATGCGCAAGAGTAGCAGTGGTGCTGGAGAACAGAATTTACGCCACACATATTAGGATATTATGCATCTGAGATTAGCTTTGTTGTCGGGGCATATTAAATCGGCGGTTCGATAAAAAATGCGCTTTAGCCTGTTAACGCTCGTAAAAGTATTAATGAAGCAAGCAGATGAGAGTTCATACATGGTTCTTGATTTTCGTGAAAGACGGCACGCGGTAACTGAGAGAGAGAGAGAGGAACACTTTATTGTGCAGAAGAATTTGGGCCTCCCAGGCCCCTGGGTCAACGCAAAATCCCCCACACACTCAAACATTCATGCCTAACAGGTCCATGACGCTGGAAGCGTGGCTGGCGGCGATCTTTTCTCAGGCCTGAGCCATGGAGCGTAGTGAGGCCTCCAGGCCTCACATGTTCGGTGTGGCACCGGCCCACCGTGTGAAGGCGAAGCCGGACAGGCCAGGAGGATATGGGTCAGGTTTTGCCTTCGGTGCATTGCACAGAGGGAAGGAAGAGGGGTGGGTCGGTAGTGAGAGAGGAGAGAGGGGGTAGGTAGGGTACGCGTTTGCAGACGGCGCCAAAGGCGTTCCTCCCTGGTAGAGAGTAAACAGTCGGGGGGTGGGTATATTTGCCTTTCGGCACGAGCATTGGCAATGAGTTCAATGAGAAGGTACAACGCACGCTCCTTTGACAGACCACCATGAGGTCCGCCTGTGCCCAGTTTCTAGACCCTCGTGCTAAAGAATCGGCGGCCTCAGTGCTAGGGTTTCCGGAGTTCGCGGGCACCCAGACGAGCTAGGTGCTGCAGGAGGTGGGTGGGTTCTGGGTCAGTATTTGGTAGGTGGCAGGGTGGACTCTGCCCCTAGCATAATTTAGCATTGCAGTTTTTGAATCACTGAGTATCTAGGTAGCACTGGAGTTGCCGAGCGCAAGCGCTATAGTTGTTTCTGCTGGTTCCTCTGGGTTAGTTCCCTGGGGTAATTCTTTTATAATTGGAGGGGTATGCGGAGTGTATACAACTGCTGCGGCTCCGTGCTGGTCGCATGCAGCATCTTCCCATATGGCGTTCTGCTCACCCCCATATCGTTCATGAAGGGCCGCTGCCCTGGCTCCCGGCGCTCGCGGTTTCTGTCGGGGTGCATGTTACGAGGGTGTGGCCGAATGCGTAGCCTTTGACGAATTTATTTGGGGAGAGCTTTTACGGAGTTGTGATTAGCGGAGATGCGAATTTGGAGTTCAGAGAGTATATGCCTGCCGGTAAAGGTACTGGCTAGGCGCAGATATTGGGCTTCAAATGCGCTTCGGTTAATTCTTGTACGGTATTATGCACACCTAACTTCTGCCAGGTGTTCGTTGTTAGCAGTTTTGGGCAGGCAGAACGCTGCCTTAGTAGCTTTTCTGATTATACAGTTTATTGTTCAGGTTTCGGTTGCATTGAGTTTGAGGTATGGGGTAGAACACAGTACTCTACTCATAGTATAGGTGTGCACCACTCGCAGAGTATCCGCTTCACTTAGTACGTGAGCTTTACCTGTGACTGTACAGTTTTTAGATTTAGGGCTAACTCTCAAAGAAAAGTCGATGTGTTGGGAGTACTATCCAAGGATTAACAAACCTCTCCTACTTTTTCACTCATCCAATTCTAAACTTGTTGAGAGAGCAATTGCTAAGCAATGCCTGAATAATGCCTTGAAAAAATCCTGTTCTCATTCAGTGTGCCGTAGTTTCCAAAGGCCGGCGACGCGCCTCGAGTCAACCGGGTTTCCGATCAGCCTTATTGTATCTGTGTCCGAGGGGATGCTGAAAGAAGCAAAGAAAAGGGATAAGAACCCTAGTGACAGAAAGGCCCAGTGGTGATTCCATACTTGCATAACACTTCGCATCGCCTAAACAAGATTGCGAAACGCAGTGATGTCAGAGTGGTGCTCTCTGCTCCTGAAAAGCTGGAAAAGCTGGTAAAAATGACTAATCCTTTCCAAAAGCCTAAAGAGCCATGCCCTATCAAACACCGTGAACCTTTTGTGGCATGTGCTTCTGGGATGGTCTACGAAATTCCCCTTTCGTGTGGCTCTAGTTACACAGGTCAAACTGGCCGATGCATAAATGAAAGACTGCTTGAACACAGGAGGAAAGTAGGCAATTACAGGGACGGAAATCTGTCTGTACATTTCTATGACTGCGCTGAAAAGAACAAAAAGCCACGTAAACCGTTCTTCAGCGCGTGCAAGATAGTAGCCAAGCATAAATGCCAGGATGTAAGAGAAATAATACATGCAGATCTGATTAGGAAAATGGGTGTGTCATGGGGCAGCGCACCATCTGTTGCACTGACAGCCAAAGAAATTAATTTTCTGAATGTGGCCAATTGAGGTCGATAGCGCGGTCAGATGACGTCATGCAGCAAGGTCAATTTAATGTGTGTTTCTGTCAATAAAGATTTCAGTTGGAAGTAAGCGCTCGTGGTGTCTCAGTCTCTTTCATCGTGTGTTTGTGTTTTTTGTGCGCTTGTGCGTGTTTGCAATGCACCAACTCGCCCAACAGTCCGTGCTCCTCATCTTCGCAACAGTACGTAACCTTTCACTTTCCCTGCCTTAAAGTCGTGCGATCGTACCCGCTTGGCATCATAGTGAAATAAATGCACATACGTACTGCAAAAGCTGGCTGCATTCTGATAGATTGTATCTGACCGAGAACTAGTGGCTTGCCCGTATAAGATTCAAATGTGACCTACGAATTTTAAAGCGCACCGAAAATATTCGGTGCTCATTTAGCAGACAACCATAAATTAATCCAAAGTAAACATACATAAAATACCGGATTGAGGCCATCAATCAGGCTTTAGAGAAATGCGCAGAATTATATGCGGAGATTCTGGAATAAATCTAAACCTGCTGCGCATCAACCATTATCCTTGACAAAAAAAGACATCAAATCGAAATCAGGAAGGCTGTCAAGCAAGAAGGCACCATATCTCCACCACAATTCACCATGTGTTTAGAGGAGGTATTCAGAGAACTGCATTCAGGATAGAAGGTATTGCGAAATACTTTATTCAGCGCCGATTTGCTCACAAAATTGCGTTTGCTAATTATCTAAGGTACCGAACTGAAAAAGGAAAGATCAATAACCAAAACAAGCAAATCGGTACTGTTGGCGTAAAAGTTTATATAAACATATTCAAAGTAACTATCCGAGCTATTTGAAGAGAACAACAGTTTACAATAGCCAGTTAAGCACAAGAAGCGGTATAAGGGAATTCATTTTCTAGCGCAGGTAGTTGCCGCTGACCCGGACTACGAGAGTGAGGTGACTAGGAGAATATGAAAGGAGTGGTGCGCGCTTGGCAGGCACTCTCAGATGATGCTTAGCAGATGATGCTTAGATGATGCTTAGTCTACCAATATCCCCATTTAGGAAAGGAAGTAACAGTTGTATCATACTGGCACAAACCTACCGACCAGAAAAGTGAAGCCCGACGGAAAGGATTAAACATAAATAGAGGAGAGCGCAGCGAGATATGAAAAGCAAAATGAAAGGTGTATGGACAAGAGACCGGAACAAATCAGAATGGGTCAGGAACTATACGCACGTTTATAATATCGCAGTCTAAACCAAGTAGAGGAAATGAACCTGGGCAGAGAATTTAACACGAAGGCCATGCAACTATGGTTCCTTAAGACAAAGGAGTGGTTCTAGAAGGACAGTGTAGCCTGGGACGTCAGAGGGTCAGGTGGATGGATGCTATTAAGAGTTTGTAGTAATAAGATTACCTCAACTGGTACTGTAAAGGGTAACTTCTAGATGGATTGTAAAGGTCTTAGTCCTACAGAGGAAATAATGTGATGATGGCGATGAGTAAGAAGCGTTAAACAACAATTATTCATATACTAGTGAATGCGTCTCTGCCAAGAATCCCTACAGCACAATTACCACTACTCGCGGCGCACAATGCCTTTAAAACGTAAATCTCCTGACTAACGTTTTCTCACGGTGCCACCGGCCGCTTATTTCTTTCTGCGTCTCAGGATAAAAATAAAACATTATAAGAAGCTTAACTTCATTTATTTTCGGCTCCTGGAGCTATATTACATTCCATCTTACCGAACGCCTCCTTCCTCGACGAACACGATAACACTTTTCAAGCGCTCGGCTGACCATGCCGTCATGAGTGTCGTTGATATTACATGGTTTTAGTTTTATTAACTCCACACTGAAGATAAAGTCTGACGTGGGGCTTAACTATTAGTGCTTTATGAATGTCGCAATGAAAGCTGATATATATCTGGAATCCAAGTTAAAATAAAGAGTGCATACTTTTAGCGTTTCGTTTCTCGACGCAAGCACGGTACATTTTAGTTCTGTTGGTCTACGTTTTTCAAAAGCAGGTACAGGTAACAAAGCCTTGTGCGAGCGTTGAATTACGGAATAGAGAGAATGTGCGGCTTCGTCGACAAAGCTGTTCGTTAACAACTGTTAACAACTGTTAGCAATCGTTATAGCGCTCGACGCTTTTAGTGCAGTGAGTTGTGGGACATATCCGAGCGCTCAAAAATGCGGGTCGTTTCAGAGTGATGTTGACCTGCCTTACGCACCAGCGTCATCCGAGATATTCATGGGCAACCATTCCCCCCTAAGCACTGCGTGAAGCGAGTAATGTAGACACACTTCAGTGCTTTGATTAGGTATTATAGCCTTGTCACTAAACATACTTACCATGCATACCTGTCGTGGCCACAAGTACTCTGTAATTAATTTTACGAAATTAAGTAGAGCTGTCACATTATAAATGTCTGTGCACAACCTTACGAACCGAGCTTGCGAACCGGCAACTCATATTCGCACAGAGGGAGCTCGCGGGCACCTTACCTTACGTGCGAAGTTGTTTCCGGTTTGTTAGGTTTGGCGTTAAAAATAAATAAAATATTACTTAGTCCGTACCATGTAGCTGAGGACAATTGTTGGCTTGGGACTGCTCTAAATGATTGTAAAATAAAGATCCTCAACCTGCACAGCTCAAAACACCGCTAGGTTAATTCAACCAACACATAAAGTAATCCGTTCAAATAAGGAAAACTCGTCTTTTTGTGCCCAAAGGCGAAAAATATAAATTAAAGTGGGAAAATGCTACGAGTGACAACGAACCCACCTGCTAGGGTGCGGGCCTGGATGGAATCCCCAGATCTGCGCTGGGAAACGATGGACGGAATGAATGTGGGAACGGAGTGTGTGTACTATTAGGTTAGGGTTATGGAGCTTAGACCAGGGTAGGGGTGTGGACAGCGCGGGCTTTTCGAAATTATCCCAAATGAGTCGAACTCTTTTTCAGGCCTACACAGAGGACGAGCACCCGATATTAGCCATATGCGGGACCCTTGCCCTCCAAGCGCACTTTCATACCACATAACGTATGCCGGTTTATCAGACCCTCAGAGACAGGTTACCTTACGAGGGGCGACGACTGACATCCCCGCCCCAAGCCGGTTTGCGCCATCCTCGCGCCACAGTTCTCGCGCCACTCGTTTGACACTTCGGCTCTTACTCCAAGGTGCTCCTTTTCAGCGGGGACCTTTCATGGTGGAGGCGTCGCACCCGCGTAGTTCGCCCCCGAAATAGTATGTGAGACGGCTACTTTCAGGACAGGATTAAGCATTTTATTTATTTATTTATTTATTTATTTATTTATTTATTTATTTAAATATTTGTTTGTTTATTTATTTGTACCTCACAGGTCCTTAAGAGCATTGGGTGAGGGGGGTGTATCAAAAAGCAATATGCAGAAATATTAAACCATAATTTCACTTCATTTCATTTGTTAATACCCCCAGGGCCGTTTGGCATTACGGAGGGGTACAACGGACGCGGTAAAAGGCAAATACACGCAAGGAACACTTAGTTTATACAAAACAGAGTTAGGCTAGCATTAAATACGAAAACATAAAATAAATCAAAGAGCGAGACACGAATATGCGGAAAGGAGGTAACGAGACGTAACTGAAGCAGTTGTACCTTAGAAAACAACGTTAAGAGCAACTGAAACCGTAGCACAACATTTCGAACCAAACTGGTGAAATAAATGTGTACATACGTGTTGAAAGCTCTCCAGGAGCCGTGAAAGAGAGTATGATGTCAGGAAGATCATTCCAGAGCTTAACTGTTCTAGGTAATGAAGAAGAATTAAATGGCTGGGTTCTGCCACACATTTATTTATTTATTAGTACCTCAAAGGCCCAATAGGGGCATTACAAGAGGGGTGAGTGAAGATATAATTTAATTGAATCACTAATGAATGATTTGAAGGATTGCAGGCGAATACGAATGAAAGCTTTAGCGGGCAGGTTGTTCCAGTTTCTAGCGGTCTGGGCGAAGAATGATTTCAGGTGCGCTGAAGCGGATGTTCGCGATGAATGAACAGCTTTCCGATGACTGATGCGAAGTGATAGGGGATGCGCATGGGTGATAACGAAATGTAAGCGTTGTGAATAGCTTAAAGGAAAGAACGGAATTTATGAGAAGCGGAATTTTTCTTCAGGAAATTAACGGATTGTTCGTTCCCGAGCAGAACATTAGTTTTCGAGCAAACTAGTATAACCTAACGCTCTTGTGGCTCATTCCAAACTGCCGCTGAAACTCGCTATATATATATATATATATATATATATATATATATATATATATATATATATATATATATATATATATATATATATATATATATATATATATATATATATATATAGTTTAGTTTAGTTTAGTTTAGTTTATGGGGGTTTAACGTCCCAAAGCGACTTAGGCTATGAGAGACGCCGCAGTGAAGGGCTCCGGAAATTTCGACCACCTGGGGTTCTTTAACGTGCACTGACATCGCACAGTACACGGGCCTCTAGAATTTCGCCTCCATCGAAATTCGACCGCCGCGGCCGGGATCGAACCCGCGTCTTTCGGCCCGGCAGCTGAGTGCCGTAACCACTCAGCCACCGCGGTGGCTATATATATATATATATATATATATATATATATATATATATATATATATATATATATATATATATATATATATATATATATATATATATATATATATATATATATATATATATATTGTTTTTGCACTTGCACAGTGGGAAATGTTAGGGGTATGCGAGTTAAGTTTTAGATGAAAATGAGTTCAAAGAAAGGACTTGTGGCGTTTCAGTTTCTAATGTTTAAAGACTTTGACCACGACAGCAGTTATTTCTGCGCTAATCACAACATTTTTAATCTGCTTTCGTTTGTACCGGACTTCCGCATAATCAAGAAGGGCATTTGACGCGCATATCTGTCTCTGAGCGATTCAGTCTGCCCTATAAATCTACGTCTGAGAGATTTAGTCTGCACTCTAATGCAGGGGGTTTCCATGCACTATGAAGTGGATGTCTCCAAAGCCGAGTTCTCTGCTTAGTGTGTTGCATCAGCACGCAGTACACAAATCTTTCGAAACCGGCTTCGCTCTATCTCCATGCTCGAGGCGCTCACAGTGACAGGTTAGATGCTGGCAGTTTCGTAGAGCGTCGGGAGGGCTTCCCAGTTGTTCCCTACCGCCTACTGTACAGAAACTAAGCTACTCCTAGCGAGGCAGCCAGCGTATCTCGGCTGGCTTCATTTTGACCTTCGCTGTCTGCTTTGATCTGATGCTGCAGACTCCTGTGGATGCGACATTGACAGTTTGTCATTCCTAGAGGAGGCTCTCATCATGAAGGACTTCCACCACGACAACGTACTTCCACTCACAGGGTTGAGCATCGACGAGAGAGACGGCCTCATGGTGATGCCGATGACACCATACATGAAGCACGGAGACCTGCTGTCCTACATACGGGACGAGAATAATGTAAGGCTGCCCTTCCTGCCTATTTTTTTCCTGTTTGGGCTGGGGAATCGGGGCAATCAAGTACCGTCCTGTGAACAAAGCTACTACACCAAGGTAGCTTGCGAGTTATCTTGCATGCGAAGCTTGTTTTGGCTACCCTTTATTGATGCAAGAATATTTTCAGGTAAAATCTCACACGCTTGTCTTATAACACACTCACCGCTACTGAAGCTTAAGATTGATACAGCTGTTTTTCTTAGCCATATCACGCTACGCTACTGCACTTGGAAATAATTATTTTTCAACGTGACCAGCAAGTACCGCGCACGTTCATGACAGATGTCTCTGCGGGCATGTACATGGAAATACACTTCAATCATGCACTGCAGTGGATGTTATCGGCGCTGCTATGGACCAGTCCTCCAAAACTCTCATCCTTATGACACGTACTGAATTATGATACCAGGAATTTCCTTTGGTAAATCAACCAAATTTTAGGCTTACTGCAATGACTTTGCTCTTCTCCAGAACCCAACAGTGAAACTTCTGATAACATTTGGTATCCACGTGGCCCAAGGCATGGACTATTTGGCCGGCATGAAGTTCGTGCACAGAGATCTCGCTGCTCGCAACTGCATGTGAGTGGAGACGCATTTGTGAGCGGCTTTGCCGAATAAAATGTCTCACGTGATGCCCTGCACTCTGGGACTGATTGCAGGCTGAACGAAGATCTAGTGGTACGCGTCGCGGACTTCGGTATGTCACGTGACATTTACGAGAAGGACTACTACAGCGGAGATAACAAGAAGACCAAGCTTCCCGTTCGATGGATGGCACCAGAGAACTTGGAGAAAGATATCCACAGTCATAAGACGGATGTTGTGAGTATTCCTGCCGATACAGGCCTTCGGTGCGTTCCTTAACTTTTTCTTTCTGTCGTGCTGAAAAATTTCGCGATAAACTAGCGCTCTTCTTTCCGCCAGTGGTCGTACGGTGTGCTGCTTTGGGAGTTCATGAGGCGTGGTGTGACCCCATACCCAGACGAGAACAACTGGGACATCGCCAGATTCCTGAGGCAAGGGCGCCGTATGGAGCAACCAGAATTCTGCCCGAAAGAGCTGTTAGTTTGCGTACACATTTTTTGCTTTCTTTTCAAGCCAGACATTAAATGCTTAAGCTCTCTCCTGCATTTAATCACTCCTTATTCAATGCAGGTACAACCTCATGCTCCAGTGCTGGAAAAGGACCCAAAAATGCGGCCTCATTTCAAGAAGCTCGTCACCGACGTCGCTAACGTGATCGACAAACTGGCCAAGTACAAAGGAGACAAAAGAGTCAGCGCGAACGTCACTTACGTGAATTGCCTGCCTAGGGACCTTACTCGCGCTCCCGAGCCATCAGTTGAACCAGTTTAGGTTTCAGGAAATGTCGCATCTCACGAAGCGAACTCTGAGAACCCTCAGGCACGTCAAAGGAGTTTTTCACGAAATGATCTCTGAAAAAAAGCGTATTCAATTTCCCAGAACTACTAACAAGGCCCGCTGGCCGCAATGTGGCAATGGTTTTCATGCATTACCCTGGTGGATAGTTTCCAAATTAGCGCCGAGTTTTCATGTTTTTACGGAACAACCGCGTACTAGCTCATACTCGAAAACCTAGTCCATAAGCGTGCTTCAGCCATAAACTGCACATTAACCATGAGTTAAATAGAAAATGAGCAATCTTCAGTTAAATTTGAAAGCCAATCGCACCCTTGCCTAGAGTGATACTGAGCGAACTGCACGCGTGGGTCGTAGTCATGATACGTTATGAGACTACCAAAAGGTGACTCGCGGGACATGAGCCTAAACACAGACAGGAACGATGAAGTACAAAGTAGATATCGCGTCTTCTGGCGTTCTTTAATTTTTACTGGTACCAAAGCGTCATTCCAATCAGTTGTTCGCTGCAAAACAAGGGCAAAAAATAAAGCACTAAGGTACACATACGTGTTGTTAGTGCAGTTTGGCAAGTCTTCTGAGCGAAATAGATCACGCATGTTCAGTCGCAACAGCCAAAGTCTATAATCCCAAAACCGGCGATTAGTTGCGCAGGCTGTATCGCCCACTGCGGATTGAGTTGTCTTGTCCTGGGGGCTCTTGCTGAATATATTACTTATGCATATCCGCTCTCTGAATAAAGTGGTTTTAAGTAAGCAATCTTAGATTGCTTAGCACTGTTGGTGATCCTATATGTTTGGATGGTGTTTAATATCTTGATTACTAGCAAGTGCTATCGAATTTAGTGTTCTTTTGGCGAGGAAGCTCGGCAAATCACCAGTTTACATATCGAACTGCTTGTGGCTTGAATGGTTCAGGAGGTTTTACTTTGCAGTGTTTTATGCAAAACAGTTGTGAAGTCAATGGGCAAACCTGCGATAAAGATGTCATTAAGTAATGAAACCAAGGCCACAGTTTTCTAGTCATACTCCTCTGTATTTCTCACATTTGTCCACCATGTGATGTTGCTTTATATCAGTAAAAAATTCAAATTAATATTACGGTACCTGCGCTGGACAAAACCCTCGAGTATATAAGCACACTATATTCGCCAGGCACAAGCCTCGATGTAGAAGGTTGGAGGGCAAAAAAGCATCTCCGGGCTTGAGTGAAGAAGACAAATGTGAAGCCTTCAGGAAAAATATGCTCCCCATGGATCACCCCCAAATATCGTGGATGGCTGAACTGAGTGCGAGTTGGTCGTCATGGGGAACTTTGAGCAGCTGGTCATCACGCTAATTGAACCTCCGTGGGCTCTCACCGGTGGGGCTGCGCCGGTTGTTTTCGAGACTTACATGGAACTTTGTCAGGGTGCATGGGACTTATATAGAAATTGTCGACGACACAAAGGAGGCCGTGTGGCCTTGGGATATCAATATTTCTGCGTGTTAAACGCGGCGGGGTGTTTTGGCAAGTTTCTTTGTATTTCTTAAATATAGACTGCCTTATTCCTACGTTACATTCATTTTATAATCGGTTGACGAAGAGGGGCGGCTTATGTGTGCGATTTTCAATAGCACGGCTGATCGGGGAGCTTTATCAGCGTGTGTGCCTTCAGTGATCGGGTGAAGCGAAAGAATTTTTTTGATAACATTAGGCCTCTCCTCGACTGTGACCGTTCCGTTGCATTCACGCCAGTTTTTAACTGTGAGTATGAAGCAAGTTACTGTACTGGGTCTTGCCATAAATTAGAGGAGAACCATGCATTGTCATCGAAATTCACTTAAAAGCAGTTTTAATTCACGCTCGGCTGTCTTACAACTTTATATAAACCATAAGAACCTTCCACACTCGTCCTTGCCGAATATGCATATCCGCTACACTCTTTATTCGACGCGCTATGTTAACCCTATTTAACTACTGTATGTCTTTGCGCGGATCGGTGAATGTGCTTGATCTAAGCTGCAGCAACAGATGCTTTGAAAGCGGAGTGCTTCGCTGATATGCGAGGAGCAATTGGAAGAGCATGTGAGGGCAGCTTTGGATATCATTGATGGCATGTGATGTCTATTGTTGCCAGCATTGCTGATTTTATCGAAGTTCGAGGCAAAGCAAATAAGATCAATTCGATAACCTCTTAGCCTAAAAAAGCTGTCAAAAAGCAGCTGATCAAGAGCCTTGTACGCGAGCATTCTACATAGAGGTAAGTTTTTCTGCAAAGCAACCTTTAAATGTTTGATGTGCAATGCTTTCGAACTGAAGAATGTTTCAGCCGAGTGGAGTGAGCTCTCTGAACTTACTGCAATGCAATGATTTTAGCTACCTATTTCAGTAAAATTAATCGTGTGACGCTCTGCGAATGAGTCTGAACGCGAGTGTCACTCGATTAAAATTGCAGTTTGGCCGCATGACAGGTGTATTACGGTCAAAAAAATTTAGAAGCTTCAGCGATTTTTTTTTTTCTACATTGAAGTGCAAGCTACGAATCGGCCGCTGCGAAGACACTGCAGACCATTTACCTTGTGAGTGTGTTTAGGCCTTGTGGGGTTGAATGGGGAGATAAATACGTTCTCCACACTCAATCGCGGCTGACACGGTTCAAAGCATCCCGGACCCCAACTTGTGATCGCGTACGCTACCGAGCGCACGACAACCACGGCGGCCCTTGCTCTGAGGAAACAAAGGAACGACACATTGGCTGACACAAACAGGCATTTATTGTTACAGAAACAATACCGCCAGCTAGCAACAAGGTACGCTAATGAATCAAGGTCGTCCTACTCACCAGCAAGGTTCCGAGCGAATGTTCGCCCGCGCTACGGCAAGGTACATATACTCCAAAGGCCGGACGGGAAAAGTACGGCAGCGGGTCTCCCCGTCACTTTCTCGCCCCGCAGGCGAAGAGCGAAGCTGCGAGCGACACGTCCGCTCGCGCCGATGATCCAAGCTGAAGCGCCCCATCTCCGGCGCGCGGGCTTCAGCAGTCTCCCGCGCAGCGATGCTGGCTCCCTCTCTTGCAAGTCAATGTAACTGACAAGGGAATGCGTTCATCCTCGGGGTGAGACTGCTGCTGCACGGTGCCTCGCGGGAAAGCAAACACAGGGGGCTGCAGAGCAAGTCCCCACAACCCCCTAACCTTAAATAGACCGACGCGCCTGAAAGTACATGCTATGGAGGAGTCTCCTGGTCTTCATGTCATTGAGGCACGTCTTGCAGCGAAGGTCACGCCGACAGCGTCCACACAGTCTTCCGTGGTGTTCCGAAGGCGGCGTGAAGGTCTCCGCAGGGACGACTCACATGGCCCGCGGACTACCGTGTCCGCAGGCCCGCGAATCGAAGGCCGGTGGAAAAACTGCAGGCCAGGATTCTGCAGCAGTCCCCAGGGCAGCAGCAGCCGTAGGTGACTGCTGACTGGTCTCGCCGCAGTTGCACCGTATGGATGCAGAGAACAGGATACAGGCCGCTCCGTCGCAGCAGGTGGCAGCGAGACTATGTGCACCGGACAGCAAGCCTGGGTGGCTCCACCGGATCTGCAAAATTGCCGAAACGCTCTCGGCGTGCCTTTAACGTAGGTCAGGGGAGGGTAAATGGCCTCCGCAAGGGCCTCGTGACCCATCGAGCGGGCAAGACTCCAGGCGTGAGTGGTTTCATAAAG